>NC_057799.1:36473298-36736458 GCF_018294505.1 Triticum aestivum | reverse complement strand
TGCAGTCCAGTACTTGCCTAAGTTTGAAAAATCCTACCGAGTGGTGAGCAACCCTCCCACTCGGGGGCTTAGCTGCAGTCCAGTGCTCGCCTAAGTTTGAAAAATCCTACCAAGTGGTGAGCAACCCTCCCACTCGGGGGCTTAGCTGCAGTCCAGTACTCGCCTAAGTTTGAAAAATCCTACCGAGTGATGAGCAACCCTCCCACTCGGGGGCTTAGCTGCAGTCTAGTACTCGCTTAAGTTCGAAGTCCATCCCCATTCGCAAGGACGATGAGGTGCAGGTCAGCTGCAACCTTCTCCTTCAGAGCTGCGCCACAAGTACATCGTGTGCTCCATCCCTATCTGCAAGGACGACGAGGTGCAGGTCGACTGCAACCTTCTCCTTCGGAGCTGTGCCATAAGTACAACGTGCGCTCCACCCTTATCCGCAAGGGCGACGAGGTGCGGGTTGACTGGAGCATCAACTTCAGAGCTGCATCTCAAGCACAAAGATTGTTCCGTGTGAAGAACAAATTCCACTCGAAGACAAATACAAGCATATTCAGAGATAAATCAAGTTCAGATAAATCCTAAAGTTCAAGACCATGGATCAAAGTACTCGGGCATTCAGCCCGAAGGAGTTTAACGGTTACAAAATCACTCGGCATTCCGAGGCAAATTTAAGGCAGAGCATAAAATTTGTTCACTCCGCAGGAGGAGGGCTGGCAGGCTCGACGAATTCGTCCAGGTCGATCCCGTCAGCAATCCGAGTGGCAGCAGCAATGAAAGTCTCCATGAAGGACTGGAAGTCGTGCCTTTTGGTGTTAGCAACTTTAATCGCCGCCAGCTTCTCTTCCCGAGCTTGTCGATAGTGGACGCGAACCAGAGATAGAGGCACATCAGCGCCGCACCGGGCAGAAGACTTCTTCCATTCTTGAATTCGACTGGGAGCTTCATTGAGCCGAGCCATCATAGACTCAAGGTCATTCTGAAGTGTTGCCATGGGCCAGAGAGCTGTGTCAATCCGCGACATCGCGACTTTCAGTCGGGCGAGATAATCGACAACACCAGTGATGCGGGATTCCAGTCGGAGCATGTTCATGGCAGCTTCATCCTTCACTGGAGAGTTGATGGGGTCCAAGCTTGGTTCAATTCGCCCGGTCTCTTCCTCGAAGTCCCGGCAAAACTCTGCATACACAATTCGAGGGTAAGCCAATGACCATATGTCGAGTCGACAAGAACAAACCAGTTGGATCAAAAGAAACACCTTCAAGCATGACGAACAACTTCTTAGCAAGGCTTCCCAGATAATTCTCCAGGTCGTTCCTCCTGCGGGCAATACCTTCCATCTTCTCGTTTAGATTTTCCTCGTCCTTCTTCAGGCGAGTCACTTCCTTATTGGCTTCGTCAAGGGCAGTTTCCAGCCTGGAGTTTTCTTCCTCCAATTTGCCGACTGAAGCCAACTTCTGTTCAGCGAGCGCGGTTTTCTCATCAGCTTTTTTCTGCGCGGCCGCCAGATCTTGATCCTTTTTCGCCAGAGCTTAGTTCAGTTTCTCTGAAAGAAATAATGTTGGATTCAGAAAAGGCAGAATGAAATCCGGTTCAGGGAAAACTCAGTCGACAGGTCTTCTTTACCAGTGGCGTCATCCTTGGCCTTCTGCAGTTCTGTCTTGGCCAGCTCCAGATCGAGGTTGAGCTGAATGTGCTGCTTCTCCAGGTCAGCAAAACGAGCTCCAAGATCACAAGATTTCTGCAACTAAAGAACAGGTCAGTTGACTGGTGAAAAGATTGGTTATTTCGGAGAGGTAAAAGGATAAAGCCAACAAATTCTAAGACTACTGCCGAATCAAACATCCAACAGTAATCTCGGGGACTACACCCAGTGGGTGCACTTAGCGTGCCCCCACTGGTTCAGTTTACACTCGACAAGGCCTGTCCAGCACGAGTGCAAAAAAACCACTGATTCAAAGTTCCACTCGACATGGCCCGACCAGACCGAGTGAAGAAATTCAAATTCTAATGCTCAGACCATAGCCGACTGCCCGCAGTCAATTATGGTCTCGGGGACTACACCCAGTGGGTGCACTCAGCGTGCCCCCACTGGTCAAAAGATCTACACCCAGTGGGTGCACTCAGCGTGCTCCCACTGGTTCAAAGTTCCACTCGATATGGCCCGACCAGACGGAGTGAAGAAATTCAAATTCTTATGCTCAGACCATAGTCGACTGCCCGCAGTCAATTATGGTCTCGGGGACTACACCCAGTGGGTGCACTCAGCGTGCCCCGACTGGTCAAAAGATTCAATTGACAACAACATTATCAGCTCAAAGTGCGAATCTGTTCAGTGACAAATCAAAACACCCAGTGGGTGTACAGATGCAAGGCGCAGACAGATGCAAAGATTCTTGGAAAGAAAGTTTTCAGGTACTATATCCTAACAGAAGAAGCCAGAAGAGTCAGTCGACGATCTACTAACCTCGACTTTGCTCTGGAGAGCGGAGCTGGCATCATAAGCAGCTTGGCTGGCTTCCCGCACCATCTTCATCTTCTCCATCATAATGCCCGCCTGGCGTATAGCCTCTTTTGCAGCACCCACTTGGTCCTCTGGGACGTGATGTGTAGCAAAAACTGAAGGTGGATTGGTGGGAGTCTATGCAGCTGACGAGGAAGGCTGAGCACTCGACAGCGGTATGGCGAAGGAGACGGAAGTCCGATTAGCATCGCCGGCGTCCTGAATTACCGGTTCCGCTACCGGTGTCGATTGAAGCGTCTTTCCAGCGGACATTTTCCTGTTTCTTCTCCCCAAGGGCCTCTGTGGCTCGTCCTCGTCGTCGTCGGGGAGGTCAATGATGTTGAGGGCTGTAAAAAGATCAGTTGCCAAAGTTTCATCACCCGATTGGATATAGCACAGTTCAATCGACAAATCGAAGACAAAATCACGAGGATTGTACCCGGATTGGAGGTCACCGCATCTTCCATTTCCTCATCCTCGTTCTTATAAGCAGAGGTCCCAGAGGTAGCGGCACTGCCAGTTTCAAGATTTATTCGGTCAAACCAAGGGAAAAATAAGCAACACAGAACGTCGAGTAAAAGCGAAAGAAGAACACTCACGCAGAAGCAACAAGAACGTCAATTTTGATTCTTGGCAGCGCCTTCCGAGTCTTCTGCACTACAACCTTGGACTGCTTTGCAGCTTTTTCAGTTGGTGCCGGAGAGGACGTCCGAGGACGCTTTGACGACTGCCCGGTCAGAACGGTCGCCTTGTCACGGGCGCTCGCCGGGTCGTGAGTAAGTTTTGATCGCCTTTCCCTGCGGGGAGGAGAGTCGACCTCTTCTTCGTCACTCGGGTCATCGCTCTCCTCGTCCCCCTCTCTGTCGGAATGCCACTCGCCGCTTTCACCTCTGCTTGCCTCCCCCTCCGGGTCCTGCTCCTGCTCTCTGTTGGGCATCGAATACATTTCAGTAAAGGCCTAGAAGAAAACAAGCAAGACAAAGTCAGTCGGTGAAGCATAAACAGTTGCATGTTAAATCAAGATGACACTGGGTAATTCAGAATCGGACCTTGTCTGGTTCGTAGGATTGGTCAAGTGGAGGGATTCTCCTGGCTCCTCTGGGGTTATCCTTGTTGCCAGTGATACTCCTCAACCACTTCTCCACCGTATCCTCGTCGACTTCTTCTGGGTGCACCCGAGTGGAATCTTCAATGCCCGAATACATCCACATCGGATGGTCGCGGGCTTGAAGTGGCTGAATGCGTTGTCTGAGGAAGACTTCCAGCAGATCCATTCCAGTTACACCCTCACGGATGAGATAGACCACTCGCTCAACCAGCACTTTCACCTCCGCTTTCTCCACTGGAGTTACTTTCAAGGCGGATTGCTTCTCTACGCGAGCCATAGAAAAAGGAGGAAGTCCAGTCGACTGACCTGGAGTCGGCTGGTCTTTGCAGTAAAACTAGGTCGACTGCCATCCTCGTACTGACTCAGGAAGAGTTATGGCTGGGAAAGAGCTCTTACCCCTCATCTGAATCCCAAGACCCCCACACATCTGGATCACTTGAGTCCTCTCGTCACTCGGGTTAGCCTTTTTTACCGACTGGGAGCGACACGTGAAAATGTGCTTGAAGAGACCCCAGTGTGGTCGACAACCCAAGAAGTTTTCGCACAGAGACACGAAAGCAGCAAGATATATGATGGTGTTGGGGGAAAAGTGATGAAGTTGTGCTCCAAAGAAATTAAAGAAAGCCCAGAAAAAAGGATGCGGAGGCAGAGAAAATCCACGGTCGATGTGAGTGGCAAGGAGGACGCACTCACCCTCCCGCGGTCGAGGTTCGGTCTCATCCTCCGGGAGCCACGCTGATCCGTGAGGAATCAGCCCCTCCTCCGCCAGATCGTCGAGGTCGTCCTGGCTGATCGTCGACCGGATCCAGTCGCCCTGGATCCAGCCGCGCGGCAAACCGGACCGCGACAAGGATCCGCCCCGGCTAGACTTTTTCCCCTTCGCCGTCGCCGTCGCCTTCTTCGCGCGCTCCAGAGCCACTGTCTTGTCTTTCCCCATCGCCGCGGGCGGAGCTCGAACGGAGCGGCGGTGCTGGGGCAGGAGCAGGCCCAGTGGGGGAAACTGAGAAGGGAGAAGAAGAATGAGGACACACTGTTCAAAAACCCCGGTCCGGCACCTTATATGGGGTTGCTTTCGAGTGACTGACCTGTAGGCCCGGGCAATCTTATCAAATCCCGCAACAGTCGCGCACGTGATACATGGAAAAAAAGGCGGCGCGGGAATCGAGGCGGCCTTGCCTTATCCAGCCCGATTACTGCGGCCTCCTCCGCCCCGCGCGCTTCCCGAAATTCAAATCCCGCGAGATCCGCGGGCAGCAAAACAACTTGTCAGACGGAAGATCTCCACCACATTAGCACCAGGAATGGATCAAGGCTACTGAAAAGAAGTTGGTGTCACCACCTCGGTTCGTTGATCCAAAACAAGACACACCCGAAGCGCGAAAAATGAGTCGGAAGTATTTTCAACTCCTTCTCCACTCAAACAATGATCCATTCGGGGCCTAATGATGAGGACATGTACCTAGGGTAGGGTCACAGGCCTGACCTAAATACCTTCCCCAAGGACATCACTCTAAAGCCAGAAGCATTCGAGGGGTGCCATCACCCACTCGACCAGAAACATTTCCACTCAGAGGAGTCAAGATCACTCGACCGTAACAAGAAACACTCAATGGACAGAAGACCTAAAGTCACTCTACACAGCAACGGTCGAGCATTAACTCCTAGACTTAATAGTCATTTATAACACTTTATTACGGACGTTACCAGTAACGCCCCCCTCTTGATGTACCTTAAATCCCTTGTAACGTGGGCTGGCTGGGGTGCTGGCCCACTCTATATAAGCCACCCCCTCCACATGCACAAGGGTTCGCACCCCCTGTAACACACACGCATATAATCCAGTCGACCGCCTCCGGGCTCTGAGATGTAGGGTTGTTACTTCCTCCGAGAAGGGCCTGAACTCGTAAAACTCGTGCGTACAGCTTCTCCATAGCTAGGATCTTGCCCCTACATCCCTACCCCCATTCTATTGTCAGACTTAGAACCACGACAGCCGTTAGATGGACATCGTACGGTCACTGGAGCTAGAATCATTCATATTGACTAAGTTGACAAAGCACTCCGTCCCCGTCAACTTAGTAGGCCCACAAGTCAGCCACCCACCAAGGTGGGTCCCAACTAGCAGGTGGAGTATTCATTTTTTTTTGTGCGTAATAAGGAGGCACATCCAGTGGGTCCGAGCTGACAGCGGGGGGAACGTTTTTTTTTGCGAAATATGGTGACCCGTCCGGTGGGTCCTAGCAGTCAGGTGGGAAATGTTTTTTTCACAAAATACGGTGGCCCGTTCGGTGGGTCCCTACTGTTAGGTGGAGGAATCATTATTTTCCGCGTAATAAGGAGGCACTTCTTTGCTGCGGTTGTGGACCCAGCTGTCAGCCTCTCCACGTACAGTACACTTCCGAGGGAAGTCATTCCTTGACCACGCCGTGTTCTGTTGCATGCATGTGTCCATGGGCGTGGTGCGTCCCCACTGTCAGCCTCTCACGTACAGCATGTTCCGATGACTCTCGGTTGTTGACCACGCTGACCATACCGTGCCGAGCGCACCAAAGGCCGGTGGATGACGGCGAGGCCCCAGACCGGAACAACGCGGAGATGGGGAAGACGGGGCAGTGGAGTCGCAAATGGAGAGGAGTGGGAAACTTGACTGGTTCGGGTGCGCGGCAGCACAGCCGCGGTGCCGCCCACGGGAGACAGGAGCAAGAACAGATGTTGAAGAAGGAGCACGGCTGTTGGATTAACATCCAACGGTCCAGCTGCTAGAATCATTTGTTGATTAAGTTGACAAAGCCCTGCGTACACGTCCGCTTAGTAGGCCCACAAGTCAGCCACCAAATCTGACGGGTCCCAGCTGTCAACGGGAGGAATAATTTTTTTCGCACAACAAGGAGGCACTTCCATCCGTGCGAAGATACAGCCGGTGGGTCCCAACTGTCAGGTGGAGGAAACATGTTTTCAGCTTAATAAGGAGGAACTTTCCTTGTGTGCGACCATGGACCTCGTGGGTCCCAGCCGTCAGGCTCTCCACGTACAGTCCTCTTCCGATGACTCTCGTTTGTTGACCACGCCGCACCGAGCGCAGCGAGGCGGTGGACGACGGCGAGGCCCCGGACGGGAACAACTCGGAGATGGGAAGACGTGGCAGTGGAGTAGCATATTGAGTGGAGGAGAAGGGTTATAATGGTTCTGGTGCGGCGTGGGGCTGCAGTCGGTGGAGAATAACAGGGGGTGTGGAGGGGTGGAGGGATAGCCTGGCCGGCGGTGGGGTAGCGCTTCGCAGCGATGCGTGCTAAGCAGAGCCGCTAGCCGCCGGAGGCCGGACCAGGCGGTCCCGGCGACGCTGGAGGAAGAAGATGAGAGATTGAAGGTGCATGCTGACCAAGTTGACAACGCCCTGCGTAGGCTTCGACCTATTGGCCCACATGTCACTCTGCAAAAATGTGGCATATATTTAACCCATGTTTTCTAGAATGTACAGTCCATTTGCTGGGCTGGGTGAACAAATAATTTCGCGTCAATGCGGCCCATTTATATTATCTAAGAAATCCCAGCCCATTTGTACTTCCTTCAAATACACGAATTAGCTGGGCTCGTTATATATATTATGTTATGTTAGAAGGAGCAATTAATATCAAAAATAAACCGGAGAGGCACATTTTATATATACATAATTAACAAATTAGCGAGTTATTGCTCAAAATAAAAATGAGCGCGTTATTATTACATTGGTCCTTAAAATCTTCGCAAGCTTTTGTACGCAATCACAAGGATTTTCCTTGCCTGTGAGTCAAAAACAACCAGGATATTCCTTGCCAACTTCTGTTAAACATTTACTTTTATTAGTTAATAACACATGGGATGTTTTCATAATGTATATATAAGGCTCTATAAAATATACGATAATAGTAATAATATAAATATATATAATGTGGTTAAAAAAACATTGGGCTGCCGATCTTTAAGAAAAAGCCCATAGGCCGGTATGGACCTCAAAAAATAAGTTGAAACCAATGTCACCTGTATGTCGTGGGCTACGCATGTTAAAATACAAAACCTAGGCCTAGCTGATACTTGTTCGCCCTCTTTAAAAAATTGATACCAGATCCCCGAGCGAACTGGATTATAGAGGGGGCCGGTGGCACGACTGAAGAAGCACATCAGGAGAGATTTTTTTTCTTCACTAGATGGCTCTCGATGGTGTTTTTTTACTTTCCTCTGCACCATACAACTTGTATTTTTAGCCTCCCAGCCCGTGGTGGACCAGCAGCCCATTTGCTGGGCGGGCCAACCTACAGAAACCAGCACTTGATTTTTCATCAAGCCCCAAAAAAATCGCAGTACTATGTTTGTTTTGAGGACGAAAACATTACGGCAGGGGTTGAGCGGGGGAGGGGGCAAGACAGAGCAAAAAGATTAAAAAGAGCTGATGCGCCATTGCTACCCTAACAAAGCAGGTGCAATTCTTCACGGGAAGAAGGTGTGCCGTTGACACCCACACGTCACATACCCCACAGTAGGCATACTAACAAGTTCACACACAAGCACAACAGAAAAGGTAAACATTCGTATCAAACTCAGGTTCACAGGACACGTTCATATTCATAGCCAACATTCACTATCAACAACTCAAAAGATTCATATATACACAAGTTCAGCATGTTTATGGATCCAAATGATTGATAGGTCACATAACAATATCCATAGATAGTTCACAAAAAGATTCAGATAAACACATGTTCAGTATGTTTATGCATCCAAATGATTGAGATCACAGCCAATATGATCCATGGACGAACTTTAATTACCGAGGGTACAGACTGGTAAATGGTGTTCAATCGGAGGTACTTCTTGCTAAAATTAATGCTTGTACGAGTAAACTTTCGAGTACATAAGAGGCAGCACAGACAATATCTGAACTTTGCTTGTAGGTTTATCCTCAAATAGTGGCCTCGTGCCGAGGGAGGTTTGAGCAACTTGGCCACTACTTTCATCCAACTAGTTTACTGGCTCATCTTGGTCCTGTAGCTCGCCAAAATTCAACATTGCAGACTGGTAAATGGTGTTCAGTCGGAGGTACTTCTTGCTAAAATTAATGCTTCTACGAGTAAACTTTCGAGTACATAAGAGGCAGCATAGGAAATCTGAACTTTGCTTGTAGGTTTATCCTCAAATAGTGGCCTCGTGCCGAGGGAGGTTTGAGCAACTTGGCCACTACTTTCATCTAACTAGTTTACTGGCTCATCTTCGTCCTGTAGCTCGCCAAAATTCTACATTGCAGACTGGTAAATGGTGTTCAGTCAGAGGTACTTCTTGCTAAAATTAATGCTTCTACGAGTAAACTTTCGAGTACATAAGAGGCAGCACAGACAATCTGAACTTTGCTTGTAGGTTTATCCTCAAATAGTGGCCTCGTGCCAAGGGAGGTTTGAGCAACTTGGCCACTACTTTCATCCAACTAGTTTACTGGCTCATCTTGGTCCTGTATCTCGCCAAAATTCTACATTGCAGACGAGAAAGGAGGCGGTTGAGAAAATGAACCACCCAAATTTTTTGTGCAGTTCAACTGAAATGGAGCATCCCTGGCGTGCAGACTGATTAAGTGCCAGATGAATATACGCGTCAACCAACTTGTCTGGAATCTTTAGACTCCATGCCATACAGTTCGCTACCATATGTGCAGATAACCAAAAGGCACAAGTTGGGACCAAAGACTGGACTGCGTTTTTCTGGGCTATGCGCCAAGCAATATTTTTGGGGTTCACTCTCCTAATACTTGGAGTTTGACAATTGGTTGACGCCAGTTGATACACGAATGAATATCGGCACTTCTTCTTTTCAACATCGATGCTTGTCTGAGTGAACTTTGGAGTACATAGCAGCAGCATAAGTACGTGTCCATCTGATCTTTTTGTGCAGTTCTACTGAAATCACCCGATGTAATGATTTGCCTGCGAGTTCAGGCTCCAAGTTACTCCTTTATGGAATCGGCAAACAGTAGCACAATACCAAATTACCAATACATATGACAAGCACAATAATCAGGATAAAGACCAGTACCAACCTATGTGAAGTAGCATATCAACTACTATTTCCTTTGACTGGAAGCCGAGATAAGCCAAGCGACTGACAGCAAAGGAAGAATGCAAGCCGAGATTAGCGACTAACAGGAAAGGAAGGAAGCTGTCAAGGCAATGAAGCACCCAAAGTTTTTGTGCAGTTCCACCAAAATCGAGCATCCCTGTTGGCACATATATTGAGAGAGTGAGATTACTATAATAGTGGGACTAGTTGATGAAACATACACTAACAAATAGAAGCACCCTCATTATCTTAATGGGTACAGTTAGCATTCCCTCCCTGCTCCACCACATGATTCACCTCATAGACAAACATACACACGTACATGATTCAGCATAGGGTGCTACTCAAGATTTGTTTAACTCCGACAGGAAAATTAGGCAGCAATAAATTAGTGGTACTTAAGTACTCCTAATTAATTAAGTGAGACAGCAGAAGTGGAAGGGCTCCCTGGAGGATCGTCTCACATGTAAGGTAGTCGTTGCCGGAGCCCTTGAATGGCCTCGACTGAGGCCTCTAGCTTCAGCAAGATCACCTTGGCACTGTTTACTCTTCTTCTTCTTCCTCTTCATGCTCTGTTTCTCAGTCTCCTCACCAGTTGGTGAAACCAAGTACATGATTGGCCTTCTATTTCAGAATTGGTTTTGTCAGTGAAGGAGTACAAGTGTACTAGTAAAAAATAGCATTATTTTCTCATGGCACTCGCAAAATAGAGATGAACACATGCATTAAATATCATTCTTACCTAAAGGAAGGTTATGGTGCCAATATGGATGATGAGGATTGGAACACAGATCTCCCTTCGTGCAGTTCCACCAAAATGAACCAACTGTTCCATTCTGACATTCTAGTTAAACAGCACAAAAGTCACTTCTTTTAAGAAGAGTTTTATGCAGTGCACCAAAAGGTCACAACAGCAACCAGGTGAAATGGATATCCCTGTTTGCACAAAAAGCTACAGAGGAAACAGTCAGAGTCTCAAACAATTACAGGCAAAACATTTGGCTAAACTTGTCATGGCTTATAACAGTGGCATGGCTTCATTTTTACCAGGGGCATTAGATTAAGAACAGCTAAATATTTGGTATAAGGGCATGGGATAGTAGGTGCACCAGCGGTCTAGCACCATGTACCTAAACAGGCGCATAAAGTGGTGATTCATAGTTTGTTGCCCCGAGAAACAAACATCCAAGAAACATATCTGGGTTGGTTCCATTTTTGTTCACTCTAGCCACCTACTCCTATGTGTGGATAGCAAATCTAGTCCTGGCCATACCACTGTGTACAACGTTACCCCTATATTTCCCTTTTCGACCAAGAGACCGGTTGGATGACCAGTATGTACTACTTTCAACCCCTTTCCTTCCTGTTTGTACCAAGTCTGATGTACTACATACTGAATTCCCCCACCCCCACTGTATTTCTTGTTTGAACCAAGTACAAGATTCAACTCCATGAAGTAGCTTTACCTCTAACAATAGAAGAAAAAAATAGGTGACGTTGGACCATCAGATCGAGAGGGGCTCAGAGGTAGAAAATGATGCACATGCAGCGACGTAGCGAGCTGGGGAAGTAGAGCTAAGGCGGTTTTAAAGGAAGATATACCTGAAGGTCGTCAGGATGTGGATAGGTGGGCGGCGGGAGGCTGGATCCGCCCACACTAGGGCAACGACGAAGGGATCGGAGGACCTCACGCGCTGGCGCTCGGCCAGAGATAACGGTGCGGCCGACAGTGGGTCTCCTCCCTCGCTGTCGACGACGGCCTAAACACTGCCCCTCCTCCCCTTCACCGGCGGAGGGGGATACGTTCGGATCTGTAACGAGCGGTGAGGATAGAAAGACATTGTTTTTTGAAGGGAGAAAGACAGTGTTACCACCCTATCTTGTTTAGATCTGGAGAGGATGAGAGTGTGTGAATAGAGCAACCCTAGCAAGCAAGCGCGGAGGCTCCGGCCTATATATGCGTAGTGGGGTAGTTTTCCTTTTCACTCCATCAAAACAATTGTTTAAAATTGAAGTACGTGCCAGCTCGCCATTTTTTAGTTGTTGATTGTTTTTTGAGATAGCTACCCACTTGTTCCAAGTGGTGTTACGGTGTGCCAGGTCGCACTTTTTTTTAGGGTGCCAGGTCGCACTTTGTATCGTTCAAGTCTGGTACAAGTCCCTTCATTAAATGAACAACCACCCCCTCATAAAAATTTTGAACAAGCCCACGGCTAAAATTATCGGAAATGTGGGTTGCCCCAACATGCATTATTATTTATATTTTCTAGTCCCTCCGTTCCTAAATATAAGTCTTTTTTGATTCGCCACACCTAAGATAAGAATTTGTTTATTAGCAGTGAACCCCACATGTCATAGACACAAAAAGTGTGGCAAGATTCCCTTAGGCAAGCCAAAGTGTGTCTAACAATTTGAGCAACTCAAGTTAGGCAAGTGTGGCAAGTGTGGGAAAAATAATGTGGCAACATAAGACAAACATAGTCACAATCCAAACAGCCCCATAATTTTTTTTACAAGCATGAAAATTTGGTTAGTTAAATTTATAGTCAAAATTTGGCAAGGTGCATCAAATCAACACATGCAAGTATCAAAAGGGAGGTCACGGCATGCATGCATGCATTGTACTCCCTCTGTTTCCAAATAGAAGTCTTTTTACAGATTGCAACAAGTGACTACATACGAAGCAAAATATGTCTACATACATCCGTATGTAGTAGTCCATTTGAAATGTGTAAAAAGACTTATATCGAGTGCAATACTTTGATGTGTCGCGTCAACTCGTACAAGACCGAGAAGTTTGATTACTACAACGCCCCCTCCCTCGCGCATGAGCGTGGTGGCTGGCAGGACTAGTAGGAGCTTTCGCTACACGCTTCTTGACGGCGGCGACCTTGCAGATGGAGTTGACCATCATGTCATCCATGCGAGAGGCAAAGCCGGCGTCGGCGAGGGCTACGACGCCGGCGGTCGCCAGCACCGTCTGGAAACGCTACGCGGTGCGGGGCCGCAGGCCGGCGCCTTGGATGATTTGGCACAGCCGACTGCCGCTCGCGACCCTCACCTCCATAGGTGCTTCTGGCTTCTGGTCACTTGGTCTTGGATTGGAGTGAGCAGTGTTGCGCAGTGATTGAGAAAGAACATTTATTGTAAATCTAACCCTGCCATCCATAGACCTCTTTGGTTTAGAGTTAGTTCAAGGTTAGAATCTAACTCTAACCTCTAACTGAGTTAGTAGAGTTCTCCTCGTCTCGGTCATCGCCATCATACTTTCCCAATTTCTGTGTTTTCAGTATCCTGCGAATCAAAGAGGCCCTTAGACTAGTTTAGGTCCGGTGGTTTTTTATAAACGTGTTATGTCCAAAATTTAATGAACGTGCTCCGGTTTCTATGAAAATAACCTGGTTTCATGTAGTAATTCATTTATTTATTTATTCTTCTGCGGGGGTTTGCATGTAATTCGTGAGGTCTGAAATGTAAAGTACCCCGGCATATGCTCCGAGTAGTGCATGCACTACGACCCAGATGCTCTATGTCCCACATGTCGGCAAAAGGGTGCACGTGGAAATAGCCTAGGAGTACACATAGGAGGATAAATGCGTGAAAAAATATGTACGGTGAAGCGTAGCTGCGGTTCGAAAAGGAGACCTAAAGTGATGACAGGTATAGGTCGCACGCACCCAACTAGTGGTAGTACTAGACATACGACTGCTTTTTCCCTAAAAAAGAGGTACGAGTGCTCAGTACTCCTATTCTATCAACGCGAGTCCCATCTGACAACAGCGTCTGTGCTATAGCTAGCTCTTCTCCCTCGTTTCTCTCTTCTAGTAATTCTAAACTCAGCCTCGAGCAGGTCCACGGTTTCTTGCATGGCGAGGCGCTGCACGACGAGCGCGGCCTCGAGGTGCACATTCTTCATCGCGACCTCCGGCGACTGCAGGGCCACCAGGGCTTGAAAGAGTTCATCACCATGGAGCCCGATGAGGGTGGTAGGCAATGAGGAGCCTGGGCGCGCGGGCTGGAGCAGTACGGCAAGGTCGTCCGCGCGCTTCTTGACGGCGGCGAACTTGTGGATGGAGTTGACCATCATGTCATCCGTGCGAGAGGCGAAGCCAGCATCGGCGAGGGCTACGACGCCGGCGGTCGCCAGCACCGTCTGGAAACACTGCACGGTGCGGGGCCGCAGGCAGGCGCCTTGGATGATTTGGCACAGCCGAATGCCGCTCGCGTCCATCGCTTCCATAGGTGCTTCTGGCTTCTAGTCACTTGGTCTTGGATTGGAGTGAGCAGTGTTGCGCAGAGACTAAGGAGTAAATGGATTGGAGTGGTGCGGCGCCTTTATATGAGAATCCAAACTCTATTGCATTCACATCGTGCTGGCTCTATTCTGCTTCTCCAATTAATTCCCTCTGCATGTAGTGTAATTTGAGGATGCATCATTGACCGTTCAACGTCTCGGGAACCACTACCCTCTCCCTCATTGGCATTCAAGCACCTATGCAGGCGACTGCCGCTCGCGTCTATCGCGTGTCAGGAGACGTTCCCGTCGACGACGAGGTGCCTATGGTGACTTCATAAATTTCAAGATGATAGTACTAGTATACTCAATATTGTGCACCGCGACCAAGGCCGAGAGGAAAACGAGAGAACTAGTACGTATTTATTTACGGTGTAGATTCACTCATTTTGCTCCATATGTACTCCGTCTTGGTGTAGTCTAGTCCCTTGTTGATATCTCTAGAAAGGCAAATACTCCTTTCTGGTTTACAAGGCTATACTAGCAAGTACTTACTACAATAGTGGGCTCACATAGCAATTTTGTCTCATGCAAGAGCTTGGCTATATGCGTGCTCCAAGGTTCGCAACTGCCACGTTCGGGTTGCACTTGGCTCTTCGCCTCTTCGAGAAGATGAACAATGATGTTACTACTACTACTTCTATAGTATCGAATCCACTGCTGCATGTCCGTCCACCGCGAGCGGGAGGGATAGCTTGTTATATCGAGTGGTGGAGTATAAGCAAAAGCATGTCCTCGTCTGCGAGCCACCGCGCGCATGGGCGAGGGAGAAGGCGTGTAGTAGTAAAATCAAGCTTCTCCTCGTTGTACGAGTTGACGTGACACATCATAGCACTGGCCCCACATGGTTGCCTCTAAACTCGGCTGAAAGACCCGCAGTGTACAATACTCCATTTGCTGCAACCTCTAACATTTACCCCACCACAAATTAAAATATATATTCCTGTCTTCACCAGATGAGCGTGCAAACTACAATCTCCAGGATGACAGGTAGGGCCAGAAGATAATTTTAATCAAAAAAATATAGCATGGAGCCGACCCCAACGATTTTAAGCTTACAGGCAAGGTACACGCTATCCTAGACTACTCTACACATGAAACTGCCACACGAGCGTCTGGGCTGCGCTTGGCTCTTCGCCTCTTCGGGAAGTCGAACAAAATGATGGAGTACTACTGCAGTGGAGGAGTACTACAGTATGCTTCTGGCCATCTGACACCGATTGAACTGCTGCATGTCCACAGCGTACGGGAGGGAGAGCGTGTAGCGAACGAAAGCTTCTCCTAGTCCTGCCAGCCACCACGCTCATGGGCGAGGGTGGGACGCAGCTTCATTGACATACTGCTCCTGCTTTTGTGTCCATGACAGGTGGGCCCAACAGGTCGGTGGCCCACCTGTCATGCAGCCAAAGGCAGGTGCGGTTAAGGCGAGAGGGCGTTGTAGTAATCAAACTTCTCGGTCTTGTACGAGTTGACGCGACACATCAAAGCACTGCACTCCATATATTTCAATAATTTGCGTTTATCGATGCATTAATTACAACGCATGCATGCATCTCGTGACTCTCCTTTTGATACTTGCATGTGTTTATTTAATGCACCTTGAAGTAGTATGAATATGTGACGGTAAAGCTTTGTAATGCCCCGGCCCTAATAAAGTGAGAGATGGTTGTGCACGAGGAGGGCGAGATCATGCAGATGGAACAGGACCCGACGATGGAGCTCTCTATGGTCTCGATGGACCTCACCTTGCTCCACTGCCCCTTGTGCCTCCACCCCTTGAAGCATCCAGTGTATGAGGTTCGAATACACCTCGTCCGTTCGGCTGATCGAGCAAGGTGCTGGTTTCTTGATTGATGTGTTGTTCGATTGATTTGTGCAGTGCAAGGGAGGGCACCTGGCTTGCGCAGACTGCCGTGTCGAGCGCCCTGGGAACCAGCGGCAGTGCCAGAAGTGCGAGCGCGGCTGTGGCTTTGACGTGCAGAACACGGCGGTGGACGCCGTCCTCTCCTCGGTGAGGGTGTAATGCCCGCACGAAGGCTGTAGGCTCTACGTCACTTACCACAAGCTCGCCGATCACCAGAGCGTGTGTACGCTCGCGCCCTGCAAATGCCCCGTGCCCGTCTGCAGCTACGATGGCCCGCCACCGTGGCTCTCCCACCACATCAGCACCGTGCATCCCATGCCCGTGCACAGGATCCAGTACGGCAAGGCGCTCCAGCTGCAAGTGCCACTGTCGGAGCCACGGCTCTTGCTGTTCGCGGAGGAGGACGGTCGCGCGTTTTTCTTGGTCGGCGGCGTGCTCGACATTGGCGCGCCTATCACCATGTCGGTCATCTGCATCAGATCATGGGCGTCCCCACTGCCGCACTACGTGGCCAAGCTATGGGCGAACGGCCCGCCGGGGGAGCCCAAAAGTAGGACCGACGCCGTCAAGGTGGAAATGGAGGTGACAAGCAGCAGAGATCCCGGCAACGTCGCCGTGCAGGAGCAGACCTTCTTCACAGTTCCGCCCAAGCTGCTGGCCGGGGCTAAGCTGGTGTCCCTCCACATTCAGATTGACAAGCTCATGTCCTCAATGATTCTACAGTGCCTTCTGTTTATCTTAGTAATATGCTAATATAGGGGTTAGCTCGGTCTACTTTAGCTTAAGAGATGGTTGGTTTTGGTGGCGATGCAGCAATTACCTCGACATCAGATCAGCAGTGAAAGTAATTTCGAACAGTCGAATGGATATTTTATGTCTGTTGGATATAAAGATCCTTTGGGTAAGAGGTAACAACTTATATGCTTTTTTTCGAAACGGAACAGCGATACTAGTATAATTTTTGTTGACATGCACTAATATTTTCAAAACGGAAGTCGGGCTGTAGCTAGAAGGGCGGTTGGGATGCGGCATCGGCCCATACCACGGTGACCCCCGATTGGGACGCACCGACTGTGGATTTTCTCCCTCGCCGATGTCGACCGCGTCTACGCAGAACATTGTTCCCTTCCCCCAGCTGCGGGATCAGGCCGGATATGTGACCAGCGGTGTGGCCACCGTCGTTCGATGCTTGTGAAGAGAGCAACCCAAGCAAGCAGGCTTGTAGCTTAGGCTCCTGCTAGTGTATATATGGTGGTTTTCTTTTTCTCTCCATATCAACCATTTTATATTGCGTACGTGTCATTGAAGAGTGAAATGATGGTTGCTTCTTCCGACTAACTTACTGTGTGATTTGACTGCTCCTTTAGTGGCCCCTACACGTACTCCCCCTACGTGTATGCAACAGTCACACGTACACATGGACGCAAAAACGCGCGCGACGCCCTAATGCATGCATGTCCGAGCACACGACGGAACACACACGGTCACGCTCAAGTGCTCAACCTACACGTGCATGCACACACATACTCAGCCAGGGTGAGCTAGTGACCGTATAAACACCGGAAAATGTATATATTGAGCGCAATGAGCGTATTATGAAGTCCACTGACCGTATTTTTACAAATATACAGTGACAGACAGTGTATTTATCTCGTTTGAAATTAAGCCATATTAACCGGAGAGGAGGCAGTATGGACTAGCATTACTTTGTTGTGTCCCGTCAACTTGCCGAACGAGGAGAAGCTTGCAGGACGGGAGAAGCTTGCGCGCGGTGGCTCGCAGGACAAGGAGAAACTTTTGACTAATGCAAGTTGTCCTTCGCTCAGGCGGTGGACGTGCAACAGTTAATTCGGTGTCAGATTGCCAGAAGCATACACTATACTAGTACTATTATTGTTGCACTTCCCGAAGAGGCGAACAGCCAAGCGCAAAGTTTACTAGTACTACTACTATAGTCTATAGAGGTACTATACTAGTACTAGGAACCGGATGGAGGAGCGTCTGCACTCTTATTATATTTTTAAAATGTGATAAAGCAATCTTCAACACATTTGGTTCTCTTCGAGGGTTCTCGCATGTGATAATGGAAGTTGATTGCATGGAACACTCGCCACAATTCTCGCTTAATTCTGGCTCATATCCTGTTACAAATAGGAGCGCTCGGTAATATTTCCTCTCTTTTTTGTTATTCAGCATGTAAACAGGTCAGCAAACCTTGCGGCGCATCTTTGTGCGAACCGTGCTTGCTGCACTTTGAATGTGGCCGAGAGCTGGCTTGATGAAACACCTCGCTTCCTACTTCTTTTTTTGCGGGGTACCTCGCTTCCTAGTGACCAGTGTCTTGGCTGATCGTCCTAAGAATGCTTATATATGAATAAAGCTCTCTCATTTACCCGCAAAAAAGATTAAGCCATATTAACCGGAAAGGAGGGAGTATGGACTAGCACTACTTGTTGGTGTGTCCCGTCAACTCGCAGAACGAGGAGAAGCTTGCAGGACAAGGTGAAGCTCGCTTACGCCTTTTGACTAATGCAACGTACCTCGCCCAGGCGGTGGACATGCATCAGTTCATTCGGTGTCAGATTGCCAGAGGCATACACTGTAGTACCGAACATGCGGAGTACCATCATTGTTCGACTTCACGAAGAGGCGAAGAGCCAAGCGCAAGGTTTAGTAGTACGAGTAGTACTACTACTAGAACCGCATGGTGGAGCCTCTGTACTCTTATTTTTCTTAATCTTTGATAAAGTACACATTTATTCCGGAGAAGGGCGGAAAACGGCAGCCCAACATGTAATGATGATATCGATCAACCATGCTCGAATATATCTTGGCCTCCGTGCGAGCCCGTCTGTGTGTTCTCGCTCCTCGTCTCTCTCAAGGAACGGCGGGTTGGCCATTTTGCCGTCAATTGAGATCGGTTTGCTCACACTCCGGTCCCACATGTCAGTGATATGCCAAGACGAGGTGCGTTGACCGACTGGCCATACGCGTACTTGGTTTTGCACCTTCATACTACTCCTCCCTCCGTCACAGTTTACAGGGCGCGCTTCATTATGATGCATTTCTCTCAATGCATTTCCACCACCAGAGAGACTTTAGACGCGTTTGGTTTAATGCTCAATTAATTAGGGCGTGGTAACCGCAATTTTCTCTCGATGTAGTACTACGGAGTGGAGTACGTGCATGCATGTGTCTACCCGGGGTGGAAGCACTGCATGCATGTGTGTACGCATTATTTCCTCTAGTAATAGACGCCGTGCTATAACTACCAATGCTATTTTTCAGGCCGACCGCTAGTCGCCTTGGTCCCAGAGATTTTCTCTTTTTCTGAAGCGCGCTCTATAAACAGTGACGGATGGAGTAGTATGAGCGGATTCAAAGAAGAGCGTATTGATGGTTGCTTCTTCCGAGCAACTTACAGTGGGAAAGGTGGGGCTTATGATTTGACTGCTCATTACTCACTATTAATGCGGCGCAACGACCGGTCTGAGTCTCCCATGCGGCTGTGCACTACCCCCTCGGTTCTTAAATATACTCCGGAGTATTTGTCTTTCTAGAGATTTCAACGAGTGACTACTCAAATATTTGTCTTTTTAGAGATTCAAATGGACTACTACATACGGATGTATATAGACATATTTTAGAGTGTAGATTCACTCATTTTGCTCCGTATGTAGTCACTTGTTGAAATCTCTAGAAAGACAAATATTTAGGAACGGAGGGAGTACACATACGAAGCAAAATGAGTGAATCTACACTCTAAAATATGCCCATTTGAAATTTGTAAAAAGATAAATATTGTTGATGACAGTTGCGACGACAAAAAAGAAGCATATTCCTTGTCCTAAGGGAAGATAACAACACGGTTGTGTTTTTCTAAAACGGTGTGAGGACGAGATTGCAATATGGAAACTACGCTGGACGAGCTACGTTTTGTGCAAAGAACTATGGAAGATCCACATGCAGCGACGTGGGAAGACGGGCAGTGGAGCAAGGCCAAAGGGGATACCCGGAGGTCGTCGGGATGTAACTAGATGAGCGGCGGCGGGCCGAATCTGCCCATACTACGGGAGTGAGCAGGTGGCGTAGGCCCTACCGCCAGAGCTTGGTCAGAGAGAACGGCGTGTACCGCAGATCGGGACGTGCTGCCACGGCGCCATCGAACGGAGAAACGATGCACGTCCTCCCTTTCCGCCGGCGGACGGGATGCGGCCGGATCAGTGACCAACGGTGAGAGAGAGAGAGAGGCCACCGCAGCCTATGTGTGAGATACTCTGAAGAGAGACAAACCATGCAGGGAGGCTCCATTGTATATAGTGGAGCGGACTACCTTTTTCTCCATAAAAATCGGTTTATATTTTGTGTACGTGCCATTGAGCGATATAACTTTATTTAAAAAAACGCGCCAACGCATCAAGTCGAACTTTGTTTCGTGCACGCGTGGTACACGACCTCCGTAGGTAAACAACCGCTACACGCGTTCAAATTAGCACGTGGGCTGCCATTTCGTACAAAAATGAGCTCCACCGTGTACCCGCGCGGGTGTGGCTGGGCACGAAGCGTGAGTACGTGCACGGTGCACCTATTCTCTTCTTGTATACGTACACCACCTACGTGGGGTTGTGTGAGAGAGATACAAACGTAGAGAGATATAGTGTGTGGGTTCGTGAGAGTTTTTTTAGGGGGGGGGTCAATCAAAAAATGTAACATATGCAATGTGTGTGAAATAGAGTCCTGGATATATCATATATATAGAGGGGGCGATCCACGAGAAGAGAGTGGAGGTATCATCGACTTGAGGTGTCCATAGAATCGAAGAGAGGGATGATGTGTGTGTGTGTGCGCGCGCGGTCGATAAAGAGTGCCATCGAATTTGTGTGTGCCCACGTCAAAGATATAGAGTGGCTGGCCTACTAGAACGAGAGAGGGGACAGGTGCGGTTTGTCTCTGTGGCATGGATACCTACCTACAGCGCTCGACTATCGGTGTGTGGTGGGGGGAGGGAGGCCTAATTAACTATAGAGGTACAATGGCTGGTATATGTGTGGAGGAGGAGAGAGGCCTACCTCATGTATTAAGGGATATCGATCTACCTCATGTATTAAGGGAGATCGATCGGCATCCATGCATATGTGCAGGAGAGGAATAAGGTTGGGAGAGAGACAGAGCTAGAGTGTTGGAGGGGGTGGTAGTGGAGTTGCTTCTAACAAATGGTGGGATAGGATTGCTAGACAACCGGAGGGCACGCCTGCAATATCAATAAGAGAGGGGATGGCTGCCTGTCTGTGCACGTGCGTGTGAGAGACGGGTCAGGAGGCATGCACGAATGATGGGGGGCGATATGGATGTGGTAAGCAGACATAACTACATAGGAAGATCAATCGTCCTTTGTCAGAGAAAGGAGAGACATAACTTGTGAGGTACGTCGATCGATGGGGGGGATAGTTAAAGTCGACCTAGGTATATGTTGGGAGATCGATCGGTATACATGCATGTGTGTGTTAGAAGCAAATGAGGCACGGGGAGAAGGATAGAGAGAGAGGGATGCATCTAGGAGGTGGTGCGAGAGTCATACTATATCGAGGGGGAGAAGTGTGCGAGTATGAGATCGATGAAAAGAGTGGTGGGAGTGAGGCATGGACGGTGATAAGAGAAGAGGGGAAGCTTGTGTTTTGTGCTAGGCACACCCGGATAGAGAGGCATAACGATCGATGTGTGCCGTAAAGAGGAGCTGGGGGCCTACACACACCGTGGGTGAACGACCTAAAGTGAAAAGACGAATTTGCGCGATAGAGCTACAGACTGCTGAGGGAGGGTTAGAGGGATGCGGACGTGTGCATGCACGAGAGAAAGTTAGCGCTAGCTAGCTACAAAGATAAGAGGATTGTGTGGGTGTAAAAGACGAATAGAGATCATACTTCATTATAAAAAGCGAATTCGGATATTTGAAGAATTTATCATAGTGTTTTAAACCGACGCATGTGTGAATATATATAACGGTGATACACATGGTGTGGTTATGAACATGTTGATACTCTTATAAAAAAACGGAGTTGTTGATGCTGGTGCCATCCTGCAATATAGGCCGTCCTATTTATATCTGACAAATAGGAAGGAAACTATGGCAATTTTGAAAAAACATACCCACACCCCTCTCCATATTTGCAAATTAGGCCTCCCCTTGATCATGTTGATGTTCTGTGGAACGCATGGGCATCTTGCTAGTACTACGTATAACATATAGAACATTAATAATAATTTGGGCTAATGTGTGGCTTTTGCAGCTCAGGTCTAAATACTTGTCATAATGTAGGGGGCGGGGCACTATACTATGTGTTATAAACACGGTGTACACGTATGGAACATGGTTTAGATTATGAATATATAGTTAATACATCAAATGTACTATTCTTTGGAATCAACATCAAGTGTATTCAAAAAATAGAATTCGAGTTCATGTAGTACACATAGTTCATATCTATCTCTATAGTAATCATGTGGTGTGTTATTAAGGTAATACACGAATGATGGTTGAAGTTGGCAACAATCATGATTGTAGATTTGTTATTGAAATAGAGAAACGAATTCAAATTCAGTTCGAATTGCAGCGGTAGTATAGACATTTGGAATGCACTAAAATGTTGGTATGAGTAGGTTACATGCATTATACAGCAAGCGAAAAAATTTAATTGGACATAACATGGATTCATACTACCGAATAGCATTTAATTGCACTAAATTGTTGGTATGAGTAGCTTTAAATAGCATTTTTATAGTAAAACGGGGCAAGACTCTCTCTTTGTGTGGTGTGAATAGTTTTATTTTTTTCGTTTTCTTTTTGGTTGAGGGAAGTGCGAATTGATTTGGTACGTACAAGTACAATATTACACGTTAGGCTTGTCCCTAAAATTCAACCCGCGCCTTGTTATATCCCGAAAATTCAGATATCGTGCTCCCAAAACTGGCGCCTTCACAACCCGCGCCTTGCTATCCCGAAATTACAACGCGCGCGAAAACTCCCTCCAGCTGCCAAATCCCGACACGCGAAATCCCCCTTCTAACCCTGAGCCGAAAGGGCCGCTAGTTCAAATCGGTGCGGGGTACTTTTGTAACACACCCTACATTTTGGACAAGCGCGTCCCTAAGTCATGGTTCACCCCCTCCCATCGCCTCCTTTTTGCCATTCGAAATCCCAGGCCGCCATAACCTCTCCGCTCCAGCCGCGAAACCCCACCCTCCTCCGTCCGCCACCTCACCGCTGCCCAGCCGGAGCCTCTTCCCCGACGACGTCGTCCACCGCAACAGCTCGACGTCCCTCGTCCACCTCCCCGGATGAGGATCCGTCGTCCATCTCGTCGTCCCGCCGGTTCAGCCGCCCCGTCCTCCACCTCCAAGGAGCTGCTCCGACGATCGCCTCGTCTATCGCGGCTGCTCCATCCCCATAGCGCCGCCTTAACCTGCTCCACCGGAACCGCAGCATCCTCACCGACTCCTCGGACGAAGCCGAGGCCTACTCGGCGCCACCAAAGGGGTTGTACACTCATCGCATCGCACCTTCTCCTTAGCTCGACCTCCCGGCGCCGACGGTGCTCCATCCCGCACCCCCATGGAGAGGCTACCTTGAAGCCGGCGCCGCGGGCGACATCTCCATGGCGGCTCTCCCCCAGTGTGAGGCCCCTTCGGCGGCGGCGTCCATACCAGCCGGATCTGCTGCTGCTACTCTGGCTCTCGCTCGCTCGCTCGCGCTGCTGCTGCTGCTCCGGCTCTCGCTCGATCGCTCGCTCGCCCAGCTGCTGCTGCTCCGGCTCTCGCTCGCTCGCTCGCGCTGCTGTTGCTGCTCCGGCTCTCGCTCGATCTCTCGCTCACCCAGCTGCTGCTGCTCCGGCTCTCGCTCGCTCGCTCGCGCTGCTGCTGCTACTCTTCCCCTCACTCGTGCTGCTGCTCTGCTCAGATTTAGCTACACTTCAGTTGACTGAATCGACTTTTGGGTCAGTCGATTTTCAAGGGGTGGGGGCTCGTTGGAGTTAAGGAAGAACCACCTGCAGCGGGGGCGGGGGCTCGCCGGAGAGGTACCCCACTATCTATCTTAGGGTTCAGGGTGGGGGGCGGGGGGCCTATAGGGCTGGCCAGGGCGGCGGCGGACCGGCGGTGGGGTGTTGTTTCAGGGCGGCGAGGCGGCGCTGGGGCCAGCAGTTCAGCCGGTGGTGGCTGGCGGCTCAGGGGGGTTGCAGGTTGAAGATGAACTGCAGGCTCTCCCTAAACTACATGTCAAGTGCCTCTCTGCTACCATTGCGTTCAGTTTCGACAGTAACATTCAGATTCCACAGTAAACTTCAGTTTCGACAGTTAATTCAGGTCCAAATTAATGTTCAAACTTGAGATCTAAATTAGTTATGGGGCACATATCGAGGAAGCAATGAATAGTATCTCTGTCTAATATCTGGTTCACCTAGGGTATGCCTATGTTGTTCATCTTGGGTGGGAAACAAATAGTAAAGCAAACATCATCTGTCTTTTTATTAAATTAAAGCAATCATCAGCCTGCTATCATTATTTTTGGATCCATCCACTGGTTGTTACAATCACTCTAAATTTCTGCATGCTCTCCTTACATAATCTCACCATATATTTTCGTATGCATGTCAGATATTGTACACAGTCATGCTGAACATGTAGAGAAAAAGAGAAGAGTTTTGCGCGGCAATACAATGTCATGCAGACATCGCTCCATGGTGGGTTCAATGGCAAACCCTCCCCACCCCTCTCCAGATTGTAATCCAGAGGAAGCTATCTGTTCTGAGGCGGATTCAGACGCCGCTGACCACTCCTATTTACCCCCAAGGTGTTTGCTCTACCTTGGCATGATGATGTTAGTCATATCATGCATATGTTGCCTTGCAGTGCCTACTTTTGAAATCATATATGTCATCTGCTTAGTTTAGACATGTTCTGTAATGCCACCTGTTTAGTTTCTATATCATATATGGGAATTGTGCAGTCTCATGTCTTTTAGCCAGCCATAATATACGTGAAATGTGCAATGCCATCCTGTTTAACCAGGCATCATATATTTGAATGATATCTTGCCCATCCTTTTCTTCATTACATTTCCATTTGTCGACAATGTTTGTACATTAAACTACTCTTCCTGTGAATCAGCCATTTGGGTGGGAGATTGAAAAATCTGGAGTGAAAACAAGGCCTTCTGAGCAGACAGTGCTACCTGTCGAAGCAGATCTCTTGTTGGGTCCCGATAGCTCCTCAGAGATGGATTCAGAGACAGATGACCAGTCCTATTCCCCCACCGAGGTGTATGCTCTAACTTGGCACGGTTATACTGCTCATATCATGCATATGGTGTCTTGCATTGCATAGATTAGACATCATATACACAATATTCAACACCATGTTCTTAGTTCAGACATCATATCTAATGCCCTCTGTTTAGCATATAAATCACATATGTGAATTAAATGATGCGATCCTGATTACTTAGATAACATGTAGGTGAATTATGTCATGCGATCCTGTTTAGTTATTCATCATATCTTTGAATTATGTTATGCTATGCTATCCAGTTTAGATAGACATCATATATGTGAAATTATGTCATGCTATCCGTTTTAGTTAAACAATATACATGTCAACTATTTCATGCCCTCTTTTTTCCACACTATCTATTGCATCTGTCTCTCATACAATGTCTGTACATTCAACTATGTTTCCTGTTTATCAGCCATTTGAATTGGAGCGGGTGATGCCAGCATCTAGCGGACTAAAAACACGGTCTTCAAATAAAACAGTGCTACCTCTTGGTGGAGATAGCACCCCGGTTGTACATGCACGAGAACCAGCCCTACCACACATAACCCAAACTCTCGCAGATTGTACCCCTACTGCGATGGACAGAGAACCAGCTTCACCCAATCTAACCCCAACCCCAGCAGATAGTAACCCAGTTCCTGTTGACACAGCACCATCTCCACCACAGAGCTCCCAAACAAGAGCAGTTAGTAAGGCAGCTCCAGTGCCCAAAGGGCCAGTACTACCACGGCGAACCCCAACTCCACCAGTTAGTACGCCTATTCCTGTGGAGGAAGCACAACCAGCTAGTCGTAGTTTAGCATCTATCGCATTTGATGTTGTTAAATCGTATGTGCGTATCTTCCCATCTTGGAAATATTATACTGAAGATGAAGGAAAATGCCAGTTGCAGGTGTTTGTCCAGGAGTTATGTGTAAGTAATGTTATTCATGGCAATTACTTTGCTTTGTCCCATACATCCTACCTCCATGATGGTTATAATACAGCAAATTTTCCCATTTTTCTCTATAGAGAAGGACCGATTTGGAAACTCAGGATGAGGTAACCTGTGCTAATACCTCTGCTATCTTCAAGAATGCTTGGTGGCAGTATCGGAATTACCTGAAGAAAACGTACTTCACCGGCAAAGAAACTCATCAAATTCCCTTACGTTCTCCTGAGACACATTTACTGGACGATGACTGTGAACGCCTTGTTCTGTACTGGTCCCGAACCAAGAATGTGGTAAGGTCTATGAGCTCATTTTCTATTTTTAAGTACTATATTCTTGCGTCTTACTGTACTCTGTTCATGTAGAACAAGTGCCTAAACCTGAAGAACAACTGTTCTAATTTAAGATTCCATTGCTATCATAGTTCAAAAAAGCGCTAGGCGTTAATTGTGCGTTTTGCCACCGCCTTGCGCTTTACTGACCAAAGCGCATGCTTATGCGCAGTTATGCACAGATTAAGCGTAGTTATGCGCAATGCGTTTCGCCAACGCCTAGAGCCTAGGCGCGCTTACGCGCTCGCTTAGGCGCGCCTTTTTTAACTATGATTGCTATTGTGCATACTGCTTTGCTCTTGTATCACTGTATTTACTCATACAAACTTATTTTTAAATTGAAGGATCCAATCGAAACTGCAATGGCACAGCAGGTATGTTCACGCATGTTTCTTTAACAGGCTTGCTCTTATCAATAGCTCTGCTGATTTCAATTTCAATTGTGTATACAGTTGACTTCTCATATCATGCACATTACTAGCATCACAACAGAGCCAATAGTGTTGTTGTACATGTAGACCCGTGGTACCCATCTGAAATCTTGTTGTGCCGTGTAGTTTCCCACGCTTTGTATTCTTTCACTGCTGCTTTGTCTTGAACTGATATGATTTGAACCGTGTCTCTATTTTGATTTGGCAAGACAATGCAGTGACCATAGGACATAGATATATGTTTGTTTGATGCTTTTATTATGTACTAGTACTTGGCAATAGAAGACTTGGTAGTTTAATCCTGTCCACCTTACTAATGAACTGGTTCACCGAAATGAGTTTCATATACTAGTACATGCTAAACTGTTATGTGTCTGCTTGTTTCTTCTTTTAGAATGCTGACAGAATATTGGGGAAGAGTGCCTTATTAAGCAATGGTAAAGGAAGTAATGCAGATAAGGTTCAGGATAGTGACACATCCTTGTTGGTCTCCAACAAAGCTGATAAAACAGCTAAGGAAGACTATCTCGAAGACAGTGAGACAACCCCAAAGTCCTGTCTTGGTTTAGTGTTGGAGTTACTGGCCACTACCGCTTGCACAAGCTATTCAAACTCACTGTCTGAATCAGTTCGGTTTCTTGAGTCTCAACTACAAGCTGAAAGACATCGATCAGCTGTGCTGCGACAAGAAGCGGAAGGACTGCGGAAGTCCCTGGAGCATTCAGATGCATACTTTCTGGTGCAACAGCAAGCGTTGGAGGATTTTAGCGCCAAACAGGACAAAGCTAATAAGCTTGCTAAGCTTATTGCCAGCATGGTGGATACCACGTTTCTTGAGCTCTTATGAAGTTGTTTCAGTTATGCTCTTGTTTTGCTGCCGCGTTTATTTGCACTGGTGGCCAATTTTGACGGCCAGTGTATGTAATATGCTGCTTTGTTCCCTATATTTGCACTGGTGGCGAACTTTGATGCCCAGTGGATGTAATATGTGTAATAGCGGTAATAGGCTAGCGTTAATTGCTTGCTTATTTATTTCCTTATTGTCTTGTTTAGTTGTTTGCTTGTAGTCACTGCAGTTCTTTTTCTGTGTTTTTCTAATAATCATGGCAACACACGGACTGTTGTAACCATGGGCCTCCTGCGGGCCGTATGATCCATGGGCCTTCTACGGGCCGTAGGATCCATTGGCCTTCTATACGGGCCGTAGGATCCATGGGCCTTCTACGGGCCGTACGATCCATGGGCCTTTTACGGGCCGTAGGATCCATGGGCCTTCTACGGGGCGTATCATCATTTCGCCAATCATGGGCCGTACTATTCGTGGACAATAACGGGCCGTTTATTGGCCGTATTTGATAACTCTGAAAACAGCCCAACGGGTTTTTTTCGACATGAAAACGGCCCAACGTATTAACGGGCCGCAAACGGGCCGACTGTAACCACGGGCTGAATTTGGCCCACAAGCAGAAAATGACAGTAACGGGCCGTAAGTAACCGAATGCTGGAAATGAGCCCAAGATTAAATGGGCCCTGAGAAGGCCGAAAGATATCATGGGCTGGAAACGGCCCAACGGAATAATGGGCCGTTAATGGGTATAAAGTGATACAATGTTCATTACGGGCCAGTTTTACCGTTAAAGGGCCGAGGGTTGCTAAGGGCATCATATGGACTGAAAGACGTCATGGGCCATACATGGGCCAGAAGTTAAAACGGGCTGGAATTATATTGGACGGCCCAGATGACGCTACTGGGCCTAATTCGGATAGGCACTAAACGGGCCCTGGGATAGCGGGCTGTAAATGGGCTATATGCGAACAGGCCGTTAACAGGCTTGCCGTGGGCCGGCCCGCCACCTTTTGACCAAGTCAAACGGGCCGGCCTTTTCACACGAATGGGCCTCTGTTGGGTCGTGCCACGTGTCGACATATCATAGGCGCTTTGTGTCTAATGAGTGGATGAAATCTGTCCCAACAGTGAGCCGACACGTGTTTCCTCAGCCAATGATGATTTTACACGTGGAAAATCCCCATTGGTCGGGGCTGTTAACGGGTTATCGGATCCAAAATCGGACCCGATAGCTTAACGGCGTTCCGTTATGGTGGATGCCACGTGTCGGTCACCCTTGACGAAAGCACTTCTGTGACGCGCGATTTATCGTCATGGAAGTTGACACTTCCATGATGATAATTTTGGTAATGTCATGGAACACTTCTACGACAGCACAGGTATGAATATGTTGATTTTGTCATGGATGTACATGCATGACAAAAAAGCGACCTACTGTGACAAACACGTATCATCACGGAAGTGTGTTTTTTTGTAGTGAGGCACATTGATGAACCAGCCGTGTCAAGCAGTGCGCGGAACCGTGACCCGCCCGGAGGGCGTAACCCGGCGGGCGGTGGTGCTAATGCTCGGGACTTGGTGGATCATGGTAGAGCACATCGAGAAGCCGAGTTAGCGGCGCAGTACGCGGCCCGTCAACCTACTCCGGTTCGTCCAACAACTTCGGTGGAACCAGGAGTTACCTCTAGTTCTTTGGGGGTGCTGTGTCTCACCGCGGCTCTACGTAATGTACGGCTGCCAAAGGATTTCAAGGGTCCTCGTAAAGTGCCCAATTACACTGCCGACTTACCCCCCGAGTCATGGGTCGAAAGCTATGAGATGGCAATCGAGATGCTGGATGTGGATGATGCGGCATGTGCTAAATACTTCACCATGATGTTCGAAGGAACAACTCGCACTTGGCTGAAAAGTTTGCCAGCTAACTCCATTGGGTCATGGGCCGAGTTAAAGGCCCGGTTTATCCAGAATTTCAAGGACACGTGCAAGCAGCCCATGTCAATTGTGGACTTAGCCGCCTGTGTCCAAGAAGAAGGCGAATCGACAACCCATTGGGTGCGCCGGGTTTCGGAAATCTTGCATTCATCGGACCGCATCAAGGCTGATACAGCAGTCTTAATGTTGGAGGGCAATTGCCTGTTCACGCCTCTGAAGCTGAAGTTGGGACGGCTCAAGCGTCACTGCAATGACATGGGAACGCTTATGGCAGCTCTGGTTAAGTATGCCGACTCTGATAGTACCAAGGATCCCGAGTCTGAGGATGAAAAGCCGGGGAAGGGAAGGAAGAGCGGCAGCACCAAAGGGCAGCAGCATAACCCGGCGGGCCATGGAAACAACGGTAAGCGTAAAGCGGATAACAATTTAGATTTTGTGGCTAACACCAACACGTAGAATAATGGTCAGCGTCGTAAGGGTAAACCACCCCCGCGGAGTGGAGGTTCAGGTGTCAATCTTGAGCGCCTGTTAAACCAGCCTTGCCCAAGGCACGGGACGCGAGAAAGGCCAGCTACGCACCTCTAGAAGGATTGCTTTATTATGCGGGAGTTAAAAAACTCGGATCTTTTCCAATATGATCATGGACCGTCCGGTGGTTCAGGACCCGGTTCTCATGGGCCGGGTTATGGTGGAGGCAGTTCTGGCTCAGGATTTCAGGGTAATCAAAGCGGACATGGGAATCAAGGCAGTCAGGGCAACCAGGGTGGTTATAACCATCAGGGGAGTCAGCATCAGCAACAGTCGGGTTACTAGAGCAACCCAAAGCAGTTAAATAGTGGGCAGTATCATGTCTTCACCACTAGCTTGTGCAAGCGCGATCAGAGGCTTCATAAAATGGCAGTCAACTCCGTTGAACCGGCAGTGCCTCGTTACTTGCGCTGGTTTGAACAACCCATTGTGTGGAGTCGAGAGGATCATCCGCCCCGGGTTGATAATCCGGGTCATCTAGCATTGGTGGTGGCGCCTCAGGTTGGAGGGTACAAGTTCACCAAGGTGCTCATGGATGGAGGGAGCAGTATCAATATCCTTTATTATGAAACCTTCCGTCGCATGGGGTTGACAGATAAAAATCTTAAACCGTTGAACACTGTTTTCCATGGTGTGGTGCCTGGTAAATCGGCGTATCCAGTTGGCAAGATAGCTCTGGAGGTCGCTTTTGGAGATGATCATGATTCAAGATCAGAGACATTGACTTTTGAAGTGGTGAAAATCAAGAGCCCTTATCATGCCCTGTTTGGACGACCGGCTTATGCTAAGTTCATGGCAAGGCCCTGTTATGTTTATCTGCAGCTCAAGATGCCGGGTCATAAGGGGACCGTCACGGCACATGGGAGCCGTAAGATAGCTTTGGAATGTGAAGAAGGTGATGCGGCCTATGCCGAGTCGGTTTGTGCAACAAAGGAGTTGAAGTTCTACAAGGACAATGTCTATCCAGCGGATATGACTTCTTTGAAGAAGGCAACTACGGAGCATGATCCGGCCTTGAAGTTTAAATCGGCTGACGAGACTAAGCTGGTTGATTTTGTTCCTGGCGATTCATCCAAGCAGTTTAGCATCAGCGCTAACCTGGACCCGAAATAGGAAAGCGCGCTCATCGAGTTAATCCGTGAGAACCGGGACATCTTTGCATGGAAACCTTCTGACATGCCAGGTGTACCGAGGGAACTCGCTGAGCACACTCTTAATATCGATCCCAAGTTTAAACCGGTCAAGCAGTTTCTCCGCCGCTTCAATGAAGAAAGGCGCAAGGCCATTGGTGAGGAGGTAGCCAGGCTCTTGGCGGCTCGGTTTATCATTGAAGTATTTCATCCTGAGTGGTTGGCTAACCCGGTGCTAGTACTTAAGAAGAACGACGCTTGTCGTATGTGTGTGGATTACACAGATTTGAACAAGGCTTGTCCGGCTGATCCCTTTGGTCTCCCTCGTATTGATCAAATTATTGATGCTACGGCGGGTTGTGAGCGTTTGAGCTTTCTGGATGCTTATTCCGGTTATCATCAGATCAAAATGGCAGTTAAGGACCAGGAGAAGACAGCTTTTATAACTCCCTTTGGAGCCTTCTGCTATGTATCTATGCCTTTTGGGCTCAAGAGTGCCCAGGCGACTTATCAGCGCTGTGTGTAGAATTGTCTTCATAATCAGATTGGACGCAATGTTCATGCTTATGTGGATGATATTGTGGTGAAGTCCAGAAAAGAGGAGACGTTAATAGATGATTTGAAGGAAACTTTTGATAATCTCCGGGTCTATAAGATGATGCTTAATCCGGCCAAGTGTGTTTTTGGTGTACCGGCAGGCAAGCTCTTGGGGTTTGTAGTGTCTAACAGGGGCATTGAAGCTAATCCGGAAAAGATCAAAGCTATTACGTCTCTAGCTAAACCGGCGTGTATCAATGATGTTCAACATCTGGCGGGTCGTATTGCAGTGCTGAGCCGGTTTATCAGCCGATTGGGAGAGAAAGCTATCCCTCTATATCAGATGATGAAAAAGACAGAAAATTTTGTCTGGAGTGATGCTGCTAATGCGGCGTTTGAGGACTTGAAGAAATAGTTAACTGAGCCACATGTCCTTGCTGCTCCAGTCAATAAAGAGCCGCTATTGTTATATGTGGCTGCTAATGCCCGGGCTGTCAGTGTGGCCATTGTGGTGGAGCGCAAGGATGCTGGGAAGGAATATCCGGTTCAACGGCCGGTTTATTATATTAGTGAGGTGCTTATTGAGTCCAAACATTGGTACCCACATTGGCAGAAACTGGTGTATGGAGTTTTCATGGCAAGCCGGAAGCTTAAGCAGTATTTTCAGGGTCATCCCATCACTATGGTCAGTTCTGCCACTTTGGGAGATATAATCCAAAACAGGGAAGCAACTGGCCGGGTTGCCAAGTGTGCCATTGAGCTTGGACCTCACGAGTTAAAATATATGCCTCGTACGGCAATCAAGTCCCAAGCACTTGTGGATTTCATCAATGACTAGACAGAGTTACAGGCGCCGGAAGAAAAGCCGGATCATACTTATTGGACTATTCATTTCGATGGATCCAGGCAATTGGAAGGCTCGGGGGCTGGAGTCGTGTTAACTTCCCCACGAGGTTATAAGTTTTGTTATGTTCTCCGTTTAATGTTCCCTTGCACTAACAATGCAGCTGAATATGAGGCTTTACTCCATGGTCTTCGAATGGCTAAGGATATGAATTTAAGCCGGGTTAAGTGCTTTGGTCACTCGGACCTGGTGGCTCAACAAGTGTCTAGTACTTGGGATTCCAAGGACCCGCTCATGGCAGCATATCGCCGAGAGGTGGATATTGTTGCTGACTTCAAAGGTTATCAGGTCGATCATGTGGACCGGCGAAAGAACGAAGCGGCGGACGCTTTGAGCCGTTTGGTTCCCAACGTAAACCGGTGCCACCCAATGTTTTTCTGGATGTTTTGCATAACCCGTCGGTCAAGCTACGTACAGAGGATGATTTGGCTGTTCCTGACCCGGAGGCTCAGTTGGTGGCGGCTCTTCACGTTGTCCCAGATTGGACGGTCCCATATCTGGCGTATATGAACCGGGGCGAGTTACCGGAGGATGAAACTTTGGCCAGGCAGTTAATAAGGCCATCGAAGTCAATGACCATTGTCAATGGAGAATTGCATCATTGAAGTGTAACAGGGGCGTTTCAGCGTTGCGAATCTCCTGAAGAAGGCTATGAGATTTTGCGTGAGATCCACGAAGGAGATTGTGGTCACCACGCCGGTTCAAAGTCCTTGGTAGCTAAGGCTTTTCGTCACGGCTTTTATTGGCTGACGGCTCATTCTGATGCTGAGGACTTGGTGAAAATGTGTGATGGTTGTCAGAAGTTTTCACGTCGAGCTCCATGTTCCGGCTCAGGAATTGAGGATGATTCCAAACACTTGGCCGTTTGCAACTTGGGGCCTGGATATGGTCGGGCCCTTTAAGATGTCCAAGGATAAGAAGACCCACCTTCTGGTGGCGGTTGATAAGTTCACTAAATGGGTGGAGGCAGAGCCAGTCAGTAAGTGTGATGCAGCTACGGCGGTTCAATTCAACAAGAAGGTGATTTGCCGGTTTGGTTTTCCACACAGCATCATAACTGATAATGGCACTAATCTGTCCAAGGGTGCTATGAAAGAATTTTGTCAACGTGAGCACATCCGGCTTGACGTGTCATCAGTGGCTCACCCCCAATCTAATGGTCAAGCGGAGAGAGCCAATCAAGAGATCCTGGGAGGCATCAAGCCCCGGCTTATGGTTCCTTTACAACGGACGCCGGGTTGTTGGGTGGAGGAGTTACCTTCTGTATTGGAGTATCAATACCACACCCAACAGATCTACGGGTTATACGCCTTTTTTCATGGTTTATGGAGCACAGGCGGTTCTCCCTAGTGACATCCGTCATGACTCACCCCGTGTGGCGGCTTATGTTGAAGCTGACAATGAGAAAGCACGTCAGGAAGCACTTGACCTGTTAGATGAGGAGCATGATATTGCAGTGGCTCGTTCGGCGATTTACCAGCAAGATATGCATCGTTATCACAGCCGCCGGGTTAAAACCAGAACTTTTCAAGAAGGCGATCTGGTGCTCCGGCTCATCCAGGATCAGACTGATATGCACAAGTTATCCCCGCCTTGGGAAGGACCTTTTGTGGTCAGCAAGAATCTGCACAACGGGTCATACTACCTTATCGATGTTTGAGAGCACAAAGACTCACGTAAATCAGAGGAGGAGACCCACCGGCCGTGGAATATCGCTCATCTTCGGCCTTACTACTCCTAAGCCATAGGCTCCTCTTATGTACATATTCTTGACAATGTATATATTATGATCAATATAATAAACCGGCATCCCTACTAAAGCAGGGCCTCTGCCATTCTTCCTTAGCTTTTGATTACTTGGGGGCTTCTGTTTATAAAACGGAGTTCTGATTGCCCATTGATCCGGCTCAAAGGCTATAAAAAACAAAAAAAGCTTGGGGTCTTGTTACCCAATGTCAAAAGGGGCCAAAGAGAGTGTTGCAAAAGCACAACTCGAACATAGGCACCCATTGAGCACAGCTCAAAATATTGCTCGGGGGCTCTTTGCTTTTACAAGAACAAAGAGTCTATAACCCAGTAATAGGCTATAAAAGCTAGGCTTGGAAGCCAGGTGTATTCACCTAAAACCCTGGGTTATCCTGCCTTTTTAAGTAAGCCACTCCGTCTAGGTAATCCTGGTAAGACCCGTCGAATGTTTGACAAGTCAATCTTATAAAGACCCTGAACTTGTCATAGTTAAAATGACGATTGGTTAATGTGAGGTCCATCTTATAAGGCTTTGTAAAATGGTTTAACTCAGTGGCCTGGCAGCCCACGAAAAGCCTCGCCTTTTTGCATATTTTCTTCTGAAAGTTTTCTTTTGGCGGTTTATTTTGATGAGGTTTATGTTAATCCGGTGTTTACTGACCCGGTTTGGCTTTTGAGTTGCCAAGTACAAAATTACAAGATGACCGGTGACCCGGCTTGGCTTTCAACTATAAGTTGTCAGTGCATGATCAGTTATAATCCGGTGCTTATTGACCCGGTCTGGCTTTGACTACAAGCCGCCAGTATGATATACGGATAATCCGGTGTTTATTACAACCCGGTAAGGCTTTGCTATAAACCGGCAAAACATGGGAGGAGTTATCAGCACTCAAGGTTTGGGTGATCACCCTTACTGCAATAAGTTCGTAAACCAACGATGTGATTCAATGTCACAGGTATGATGTATTTCATATTTAATTATTCTTAAAATACAGCCTTGGTTATAAACCCTGGTTCTATGTTGGGCATTATGACCCGTCTGGCGATAAACCGCCAGGACACTTTAAACATGTTGTATGCAGGAACAGGTCGAATAAGCTGTTCAGAATCATAAGCAGGCATAACATATCTTAAATCATGGCGGATTAATAGTGTCATGCAAAGTGAATATGCACGATGGCATAGCAGACCAAGTATTTAAACTAGCCTATTACAAGGCGCTTCAGCGTCATCCTGATAATAGTCATTGTCAATGAGGTGTATGAAAAGGGAGCCAGGAGAGTCAAGTTCTACCTCTGATTCCGGGTTATCCAGATCGTCATCAACGTTTAACTCGGAGGACTCAGCGGTTTTCTTTTTGGCAGGCTTCTTGATAACCTTGGCCTTGACACGAGGGGTTTTTGTCGGTTTATCCTGCGGTTTTTCTTCCAGAACGGATCATCACCCTGTCAAAGATCGGCAAAAGTTATAAGGGAATAATTGAAAGGGACGGATTAAAAATGAGAGTTACGCGGTTCTTACAGCTAGCGGTTTATTGGAAACACAGAAAGGACTAAGCCCCGTTTTACTGCATTCAGCCAACGGTTCATCCAGCATCTTCTTAACAGCTTCAGTAACTTTAGTATCAGATAGTTGGATGTCAATATGGCATTGAGGGTCTTTTAAGTCCCCTGTGTACTCATACATTAAACCGGGGCGACGGCTTAAGGGCAAAATACTCCAAGAAACCCAACAACGGACAAACTCGACGCCTGTTAAACCATTGACAATAAAGGCTCGGAGCTTCGAAAGTTGTGGTGCATATTTGGCTAGTTCCTTTGCGCTAAGTCATTGGGGGAACGGATGAGTACTGGTAAGCCGGTGAGCACGATAACCCGGCAGAGGATTTTCTTCAGCTGGAGATGTATCTCGGCAATAAAACCAAGTCTGATTCCAATCTTTGGGGTGACTGTGATGCTTGGCATGAGGGAAACTAACATCCTTTCTCTTCTGAATTGAAACCCCACCAAGTTCAGTATTGGGCCCATCTGTAAATTCAGTACGGCGGTTCAAATAGAAGAAGTCCCTGAACAGTTCAACAGTGGGCTCTTCTTGCAGATAAGCTTCGCAAAACACTTGAAAGTTACAAATATTGGACACATAGTTCGGTCCAATATCTTGAGGGCGGAGTTGGAAGCTAGCAAGCACATCACAAAAGAATTTTGATCCGGGAGGGCTAAACCCTCATCCTAGATGATCAACAAACACAATCACTTCTCCATCCTTGGGCTCAGGAGGATTTTCTGGACCGGGTGATGTCCAGTGGATGACTTCCTTTTTTGCTAAAGCGCCGGTTGCGACCCATCCCTTCAGCTGTTCTTCAGTAACCCGGGAAGGGACCCGGTTGCAAGCATAGAATTGTTTAGCCATTTCAATGAAAAGCTGAAAAAAGATCAATGCCGGTTTAAGATTCATGACTGACAAGTATAAAGCGTCGCAAGGTGAGAAGGAGAAGACGTTGAGGCATATATACATGTTAAACCGGAATCTGACATGGGCAGGGTTACAAAAATGACGAATCGGCGGTTTAAGAGAAGGCTAATGATACCTGGCGGATTACGATTTTCTATAAAGTTAAACCACCTATAATAGTATGGAAAATACAGATCTGAAGCGATGAAAAACAGGTTTCATCGATTGATATGATAATTTCAGATCTGCAGCGTGTCAGCAAATCAAAATATATTCAGATCCAAAATACAGATGCTTAAGCAGTTCATCAGATCCAGATGATATTTTTCTATACAAAGAGGGTGCGCTAATGACGAAAAAGGGAACTATAACTACGACTGCACAGGAAAATATCAGATTCGAACTCGCCATTTACGCTACGGAGAAGAGCAGGGAAGAACAACACTGAGCTTTGATGAACTCGCAGAAACCCAAACGGGATCTATGGGAAGACCAAAGAAAGACTCACCAGGCTGTTGAACGCGGAGGCGTGCAGATGAGAATCTAATCGAACCAGGTTGATGCAGCGGCCATTGTTGGGGCAGAGGTGAAGGTCGACGGCGGCGACAGAGCTCGAGCACTAGGTCGACGCAAGGAAGGAGACGAAGTGAAGAGGCACGGAGGGTAAAATAAAAAGGGGCCCCAGGCCCTATTTATAAGGCGAATGGATAAGCGACAGGCGCGAGAATCGAGGAGCCCAAAAAATGCATATGTGACAGAGCTGTCACCTCGATTTTTGAAGGCTCATTAATAAACAGGTAACGTCATGACGGTTTATTATCATCTTGGAAGATGATGTCATGGCGGATTACAAGATTTACACGAAGGAGCTGAAGAGGGGATTTTCCTAAGTGTTGAAGATTGACATGAACAGGTTCAAATCAATCTGGGGCCTAATGTTGAGAATATAACTACTGAGTATAAACCGCCCAGGAGGGGTCGGGTTATACCTGTAATGAGTTATCCATATTGAAGCCCATGAAGACATGGAGTATGGCGCTTTACTATAGAGATATAAAGGCCCAGGGCCCAATGTCGGATTAGGGCCCGTAGACATAAACCGCCATATGATATGTAACTTGTGTTGTAAGATAGGAAAGGGTACAAACCGAGTCGGACACATTTATGAGCCGGTCGGGATTCTGTAAACCGCCGGGGTGTCAACCTGTGTATATAAAGGGACGACCCGGGGGCGGTTGAGGGACAACAAACAACAACTCGAGAGCCAGGTCAAGCGGATTCGCTCCCTGGTCATCAAAACCCTAGCAATTCCACATCAACTGGATTAGGCCTTTACCTTCACCGCAAGGGGCCGAACCAGTATAAACTCCTTGTGTCCTTTGTCCCGCTTTAATCCCTATAAGCTAACCGTCGTGATGGCTCCACGACTAAGTCCTCACACTAGGACATCTGCCGTGACTAACCAACGACAGTACCCCAAAACCTCATGGGTTGCTGCAAAGGGACCTCCAGTAGATCCATCTAATCTATCTGACTTTACATGTGAAGCTCTTCATTCTTCTGATGAGTCATTTGACTCCAACTATAAACTGTTCAAAAATCAGAATGGTGAAGTATTTGCTAGATATGTTGGCACTAACTGCAGGAATGGTTCCCCTATGAAGAAAATTTGGGTTCCCAAAAGGTATCTTGAAAATCTTCAGGTGAATGTCATCATGACACCACTTATGAAGAAAAGGAACCCTAGATCAAATTCTTCATATGGATCCAAGTCCTCATATGGACCAAATTCCTCACGTGGATCAAATTCTTCATATCGTGCTAACACCTCTGTTTCGCAGGGAAGAGCTAAGGGCTATGAATATGAGAATTATTCTTCTAATCATTATGTTCATAAGTCCTCAAAGAAGTTCTCTGCTTATTCATATGCTTATCCTAACTCCTCTTATGTGAAACGAAATGGACTGGCTTCTATGCAACCTTTCTCGTATGGAGCTCATAGAGTGATGAACTCTTTGCCACCCCTTCAGATGTGGGTGGTGAAGAAAAAGAACTAATTTCTTCTGCAGGGTCAGGTCTCCAAACGTGCTTAAACGTCTGAAAAATTTGCTGGGGAGACATGAAAATGCCTGATAGGACGCAGGCTTATCATGAAGAAATGAATCTTCATTTCTCACGTCCTCATACTGTTTTATCTGTTCTATTGGTTGATGTAATTGATCTGATGAATTGATGTCATATTCTTCACTGATGAAGTATATGAGTTCGTAAGATGCACTAATTCATCTGCAGGATGATCAACCCAAAGCCAGTGAGTGGGTCCTCGATAGTGGATGTACAAATCACATGACTGGTGACAAGAATCTATTGATGGATGTTCCATTATCTCCATCCCATCTGAAGCATATCATCTTCGCTGACAAAGGAAAAAGTCAGGTATTGGGTCTAGGTAAGGTTGCGATCTCAAAGGATCGACACATGGACAAAGTCATGATTGTCGAGTCCTTAGGATACAACCTCATGTCTGTCTCAATGCTTTGTGATCTTGATATGGTTGTTGTCTTTGGCAAGTATCGTTGTGTTGTGATCATGGAAGCTGACAATTCCAAAGTCTTCGAAGGCTTTAGGGGAGGAGATCTGTATATTGTTGATTTCTCTACAGGACCACAACCAGCCGTATGTTTACTTGCAAAAGCTTCAGAAGGCTGGCTATGGCATCGACGACTTGGTCATGCTGGCATGAGGAATCTGCACACGCTCGCGAAGAAGAAGCATGTCATTGGCATTGAGAATGTCAAATTCCTCAAGGATCACTTATGCGGAGCCTGTGAAGCCGGAAAGATGACCAAGGCCAAGCATCCAGCGAAGACTATCATGACTACTACTCGACCATTTGAATTGCTTCACATGGATCTCTTTGGTCCTAATCATTATTCTGCAGTTACAAATGATGCATCTCTATATGGCTTTGTTATTGTTGATGATTACTCTCATTACACATGGGTGCATATTGTCACTTACAAAAATGAAGTGCAGGAAGTCTTCAAACGATTTTCCTCGAGGGCTTCAACAAACTTTGGTGTGAAGATCAAGCACATCAGAAGTGACAATGGAACTGAGTTCAAGAATTCTGGTCTTGATGACTATCTTGATGAACTCGGTATTACTCATGAGTTATCTGCTCCTTATACTCCTCAGCTGAATGGCGTCATGGAGCGCAAGAACAGGACACTTGTTGAGATGGCTTGCACTATGCTTGATGAGTACAAGACGCCTCGTCGCTTCTTGATTGAGGCAATTGAAACTGCATGCCACATCATCAACAGAGTATATCTTCACAAATTCTTCAAGAAGACTGCATATGAACTCCTCATTGACAAGAAACCCAATGTGAGTTATTTCAAAGTCTTCGGTGCTAAATCTTGGATTAGAGATCCTCATCACAACTCTAAATTTGCACCGAAAGCACATGAAGGTTTTATGCTTGGTTACGGAAAGGCTCGCATACCTACAGAGTCTTCAACAACGTTCTTCACAAAGTTGTTGAAACTGTAGATGTGCGGTTCGATGAAACTAATGGCTCGCAAAGAGAGCACCTACCTTCTGTGTTAGATGAACAGTCACCAGAGAAATCTATCAAGTTCAAAGCTACTGAGGATGTCATTCCTACCAAAGAATTAGCTGAAGAAATCATTCCAGAACGTGAAGAACGTCATGCTGATGCACCTGAAGAAAATGGTGCTGAAGAAAATGTTGATCAAATTCCTCGACGACAACCCGCTCATCCTCGCATTGCAAACGAAGTGCGGATTGAGAAAATCATCAGCGACATCAACATTCCAGGTCCTCTCACACGGTCAAAAGCTTCACATTTCTCTAACTTTTGTGGGCACTATGCCTTCGTCTCTATCACAGAGCCCACTAAGGTAGATGAAGCATTTCTGGAGCCTGAGTGGATTCAAGCTATGCAAGAAGAATTACATCAGTTCGAGCTCAACAACGTCTGGGAACTTGTCGGGGATATACCTCGCGGCGTAAACCGGCCGGAAGTATAACCCGGCCGGACTTGGCAGTTTACTTGAGACCCAGCTGAGAATTGACGATCCACTGGCGACCCGTTTGGACCTGGCGGTTTACGATTCATTGGTAATCCGGCAGGCGGGTTAGAGGAGCGACAAAACCCGGTGGCCCAACGGGCGGTTCATGAAGGCCGATTCATACTATGGTGGGCCGGCTTACAAGGAAAGGCATGATGAATATTTGTCTTACAAGGAGTTAAGATCTGGACTTGTATCCGGTTTGTATTAGAGATGGACTAGTCCTAATCCTAATAGGACTCCACATGTAACCCGCCCCTTCAACATATATAAGGAGGGGTAGGGCTCCCCAAAGACGGACAGGGAACAATCAATAATCTCTAGGGCTAGACACAATTAGAGGAGAGCCGGTTTACGGCGACTCCCTCATGAGCGTAATGAGATCTAGCCTCAAACAGCATGTAGGGTTATTACCGGATGATGTTTCCCGGGGCCCGAAGCTGTCTAAATCCTCGTCTTGTGTTGTGTCTCTCGATTCCGCTCAACCCCTCTCAAGCTACCACATAGATGTGTTGGCCTCACGACTAAGTCCTTTCATTAGGACACTGCCGTGACAATTCCACGACAGTTGGCGCCCACCGTGGGGCCTGCGCATGGTGGTGTTGAGTTCTTGGAGGGATCTCTCTTAGGGATCGACGGGCTCACCATTTTTCGGATGAAGAAAAGCTGGTTTGAAAGGATTTGCATCAGTGACGAGTTCATCAGTCCAGATTTGAAGATTTGTGAGATTCAAGGTTAAACAAATATTTAGGGCTACGCCGTGAGCCGCCGCTTCAAAGTTCATCAGTCCAGATTTAAGTGTTGGGAGATTTAAAAAGTCGAAGAGAAGTTAGGGTTGAGCTTGTGCACCACCATAAGTCGCCGAGATCGATATAAGTCTTTCGACGCAGCAACCATACTGCAAGGAGACGTCAGATGTTGGGATTTAACAACCAGATCCGATTCCTGCTATGCTTCACATGCACGTCATCTGTTTTTACGAGAGGGCCAAATCCAGGGGGAAACAGAAGTCTACCGCTGTCACTTTCGGGCGTGATGACCAAAGTCTACTACAGTACAAGTCAATCCATCGCTGTCAACAAGTACTAAACCGATTAGTACTCCGTTTGGTGAGGAAAGCATCCAAATACTTGTGCTATGAATCAATCAACGGATGACTGCTGCGACATCTCCTTGCGATCGTCCAGCGCCGGGTCACCGTCGCCGCTGTAAACCGCTGCGGCCTTGCTCCCTTAAGCATCAACTGCGCCGCGCTTGGCTCACACCTGCTCCGTGCCTGCGGCCCTGAACGTTTTCCGCGCCGCAGTGCCGGTCGCCGGCTCCGCCTCGCGCGCGTCGGTTGACCCGCCAAAGCGCCTCAAGGCCCCGCTTCTAGTCGCTGCTGCGCCCTGCTTCACAGTTTCCGCTTCGCCGAGCCACTTCACTGACCTCGAGCCGCCTTGACGACTTGTGGCACGCACATGCAGCGGCAATCTGTGGAAGTCAAAGACCAAAAGAAAGGAGAATAAGAAAGGCACTACTAGTACATCTCATGGGAGGTTTAATACAGGAATCAACCAAAGTTAACATGATTGGTCACGGCTAATGCAATGATGTATATTGGTGTAAAAAAATGCTGTTTGGGCACGCCCTCCAGAGCTTGATGGATGCATGGGTGGATATGAAGACCCATTAAAGCCTACATGATGAATTTTGCTTCGATTGCTACGTCCGACGAAAAACCAGGTGTTCTCAACATTGATTTTTTGTGTCTGTACATGTTAATTCTTTTAGAAAATATCTTCTTTTTTTCTGGCCTGTACTATTTTTTACAGGATGACCCGGAGAAGGACATGGACTCTGCGATTACCCTCGCTTCGAGCCGCCGCCTATGACTGTGCTGAGCCGCCCCAGCGCGAGCGGTTCTGCCCGATCCGGCCTCGCTACCGTGTGCATCACTGAACCGCCACGCGTAAGCCGCCGCTAGCAGCGAGCAACCGCCGTGGCCACTACTACTCCACGTGAGGTTAAGGGTGCAGTTAAGGCGTTGTCTATGTTCACCCGGTGAAAATACCAAGTGCTATCTTCTCTATATATCTTATCAGTACATATTAAATTATTTGAGAACAATTACTCTGGTATGTGGTATTTTTTCCCAGGACCTTTAATTGTTACAAAGGTGTCGCAAAGGGGCGTACACCAATATGCTTTTTGTACTAGCGCTTGCCCGTATCGTGCTGCTGGGCGGATACGTAAATAAATCGCCGCTCCCCGCTGTATCAACATACGCGACTAAATCGTCATCCGCGCCTGCGATCGCCGAGCCCGACCGCACTGGCTTACAACGCTGTGGCCGTCTCTCGCGACCGCACCGGCTTACAACGTCGCGGCCGACTCTCCCATCCGCACCGGTTTAAAACACTGCGGCCGACTCATCTGTCTGCTCCCACGGACGACCCGCCCGTGATTGATTTCAACTTCACCGTCGTGATCATCAATTCCGCGGTGGATAATTTCTGGCATGACACATCAGGTGATATCCATCTAAAATATATTTTATTGGCACATATTATTTTTTGTCAAAGAACAGTTTATCTTTGCCTTGGTCTGCAATATTGTTGATGCAGGACAATTGTTCACTACATCAAAACGACGTGGTTGACTCGCGGTCGTCATTTCCGTCCGTCTGAACCGCCTCTGATGCGGCGGTCGTCATTTCCGTCCGTCTCTCGCGGCCTGGTCTACATCAACACACCGGGCCGCACCTGTCTGCATGAGCTGTTTGAGCAGGTCACAGCTTGGGTAGCCCGGTTTTTCTTTCAACAAAATGGAGGCAGATTATCATATACTATAAGCCGCCATCTGCACTGGCTGGTGCAATGGGCAGGCGCACAAGTCGCCGCCACTACAGTTTGGTTAACTTCAAATTGCCAGTTGGAAGGAACCATTGGCCGAGTTGCTGACACGGCTCATACGGGATGATTTACAACCCGCCGCAGTCACCTCAACCTTCTGTGGATTCACATCGTGCTATCAACACCAATGATATATAAGTTATGCCGGTTTATATCACGGTCAAAATATGGAGAATCTCAAGCCAACTCCTCGAGTCACCTTTGAGACTCGGGGGCTACGATGACATGATTCAGCAAATCTTGTCGGTTTCAGCAAATTTAAGAACCCCAGGACGATGGAGGGATAGATAACCCGGTCCCGGTGGCTAATGTTATATTGATGGAAATTTAAAGGCCGTCAGAAAAATTTCCGGCTTAGAAAGTATATGACAGCTACAAAATCCCAGCTCAATGAATAAGTTCCGGGTCATCAGAAAGGATTCTGGTTTAAAACCCGGTTCAAGGGAAGTCAATCTCACTGAAGCTATCAAATATCTGGTTTACTATCCGGTTCAAGAGAAATTTGTCTCCCGCAAAGCTCTGAAGCTCTCAAATCCGGTTTACAAATGTCCGGTTCAAAAAGGAATTAACTTCTCGCAAGTTCGAGTTGAAAGGCCGTCAGAAAATTTCTGGCTGAAAATGAAGATTCCGGTTTGCAATCCGTTTTAAGGGAAATCTGTTCTCCCACAAAGATTTGAAGCTCTCAATATCCGGTTCAAAATCCCGGTTCAAGAAGGATTTATCTCTTGCAAAAGTTAAAGGGTGCCAAAGAGGACCTGCTGCCATGATGCGCGGTTCAAACATGGGTATCATGCCTTATTGGCTTATCATATTATTGAGCACTTGGGGGCTTGGTCGTATCCGAACCATAGCTACACCTCTTGATCGGCGTAATGCCACAGCATCACTTGGGGGCTTGGTCGAACCCGAACCATAGCTACACCTCTTGATCGGCGTAATGCCACAACATCACTTGGGGGCTTGGTCGAACCCGAACCATAGCTACACCTCTTGATCGGCGCAATGTCACAGCATCACTTGGGGGCTTGGTCGAACCCGAACCATAGCTACACCTCTTGATCGGCGTAATGCCACAGCATCACTTGGGGGCTTGGTCGAACCCGAACCATAGCTACACCTCTTGATCGGCGTAATGCCACAGCATCACTTGGGGGCTTGGTCGAACCCGAACCATAGCTACACCTCTTGATCGGCGTAATGCCACAGCATCACTTGGGGGCTTGGTCGAACCCGAACCATAGCTACACCTCTTGATCAAATTTGGGGCCTGGCAGCCCGTGAAAAGCCTCGACTACAACGGTTTTATTTGCCTTTTGCTAAGTTTCTCTTTCTTTTGATAAGATTTGTGATGTTTTCAAACCGGTGTTTATCAACCCGGTTAGGTTGTCAACTACAAGTTGTCAGTATATGATCAGTCATGATCCGGAGATTATCAACCCGGTCTGGTTTTGACTACAAGTCGCCAGTATGGTTAATCCGGTGTTTATCACAACCCGGTACGATTTTATCATAAACCGGCGCAATATGGAAGGACTTATCAGTACTCAAGATTGGGGTTATCACCCTTTACTACAATAAAGTTGGCCAAAAAATGATGTGATTTAATGTCACAGGTATGATATATTTCATATTTGATTATTTTTAAGTGCAGCCTTGGTTATCAACCCAGGTTATATGTTGGGCATTATGACCCGTCCGGCGGTAAACCGCCAGGACACTTTAAACTTGTTGTATGCAGAAACAGGTTGAATAAAGCATGATGATAAATTATCCGGTGTTTATTAAACCGGCCTGGCTTTGGACTATATGTCGCCAGTATATATTTGGATTGCGCTATTGGAATCATGCGCTTATAAATCATTGGGTTATATTATTCAAATAGCCAAACTTGGCTGAATTTTCATTATGATATTGAATGAATAAGGTTTTCATACCGGATTATATTATCTTGAATAGCCAACATGGCTGGATTTTTATGGTTATTAATAACCAGTATTATTGAGGTTTTCAAAGTCGCTTTAGCGCAATGGCTATTATTTTATCAAAGGATATGATTTATTCTACAATGGAAGGAATAGTCCCGAGTCGCTGCAGGCTTACAACCCGGCACTTGGGGGCTACATTATTCAAATTGAGATTACATGCAAGTCTCATGTCGCTGCAAGCATGCACCATGACACTTGGGGGCTAATGCAAAGTCATTATTACTAGTCTTATTGAAGACCCGACTCATCATATCATAATGAGCCGGTCCTTGGGGGCTACCAATTGCTCCTGTCAACAATTCAAGGTACACAAGTTTTTGTCCATTATATTGAAGGATCCACTGCTCAGTTGGTAAAGCACAAAGCTCTTAACCTTGTGGACGTGGGTTCAAGCCCTACGATGGAAGCTACATTATAAGATATTATTTTCATTGAAGTATATATCAAGTCTCGGTTCAGTATTATCTTACTAAGCCGGCCCTTGGGGGCTACACTGATTGAAGTTTTTATAAGCAATTACAAGTCCCAGGTTGCTGCAAGCATGACAACCCGGCACTTGGGGGCTACATATATGGAGTATTCAGTTTATATGATTGAGATGAACAAACCGGATTTCTTCAAGGTTGAAAACACTTATTGGAGCAAGTCTTAAGTTATCACTATGTTCTCCTCTTAAGACTTGGGGGCTACAGGTATTATGCATATAAAGGAGGAACGTCTTCAGTTTATCAGTTTTGAGCAAATCAGGAAGATCAATTACATGACCCGGTGTCGACAACAATTATGACCCGGTGCCATCAATATTTATAAACTGGAAATTTTGACAATGATAAACCGGCAAGTTCTACATTTTCAAACCGGCGGATATTAGTTGAATATTTGAAGACCAATATTTTTGTCAAGTCAGAGCATTGAAGGCCGATTCAAATGGATTCTTTATTTACAATATTTATTCTACAAGTAAATTGATTATGAAGCTGGTCTATTGACCCGGATTTTCTAGGAGGAAATTACAAGGACTTAAGGATGACCAGGTGCCGGTCTACAAGAATTCTTAACCCGGAGCACAACCTGTCAAATTTGTTCTTGTGTTTGTTTTACGAGATTAGTTTAACATGGATAAATCCAAATTAAACTGGGGGCTAATGTCGGGGATATACCCCGCGACATAAACCGGCCGGAAGTATAACCCGGCCGGACTTGGCGGTTTACTTGAGACCCGGCTAAGAATTGACGATCCACTGGCGACCCGTTTGGACCTGGCGGTTTACGATTCATTGGTAATCCGGCAGGCGGGTCAGAGGAGCGACAAGACCCGATGGCCCAACGGGCGGTTCATGAAGGCCGATTCATACTATGGTGGGCCGGTTTACAAGGAAAGGCGTGAGGAATATTCGTCTTACAAGGAGTTAAGATCTGGACTTGTATCCGGTTTGTATTAGAGATGGACTAGTCCTAATCCTAATAGGACTCCACATGTAACCCGCCCCTTCAACATATATAAAGAGGGGCAGGGCTCCCCAAAGAGGGACAGGCAACTATCAATAATCTCTAGGGCTAGACACAATTAGAGGAGAGCCAGTTTACGGCGACTCCCTCATGAGCGTAATGAGATCTAGCCTCAAACAACATGTAGGGTTATTACCGGATGATGTTTCCCGGGGCCCGAAGCTGTATAAATCCTCGTCTTGTGTTGCGTCTCTCGATTCCGCTCAACCCCTCTAGAGCTACTACATAGATGCGCTGGCCTCACGACTAAGTCCTCACCCTAGGACATCTGCCATGACAATTCCACGACAGAACTGGTTAATCGTTCAGATCCTCGCAAGCACAATATCATTGGCACAAAGTGGATCTACCGCAACAAGCAAGAAGAAAATGGCCTTGTGGTGAGGAATAAGGCATGGCTTGTAGCTCAAGGCTACACACAGGTTGAAGGAATTGATTTCGATGAAACTTTTGCACCTGTGGCTAGACTTGAGGCTATTCGCATATTACTTGCTTATGCTAACCATCATGATATCACTTTATATCAAATGGATGTGAAAAGTGCATTCCTCAATGGTAAGCTTGAGGAAGAAGTATATGTTGCTCAATACCCAGGTTTTGAAGATTCAAAGCATCCTGACAAAGTCTTCAGACTCAATAAGGCCCTCTATGGCCTCAAGCAGTCCCCTCGGGCGTGGTATGATACTCTGAAGGAATTCCTCATGAAGAAAGGCTTCAAACCTGGTTCACTTGATCCTACTCTTTTCACTAAATCTTATGATGGTGAATTATTTGTGTGCCAAATATATGTTGATGATATTATCTTTGGCTGTACTGACCAACGTTACAGTGATGAATTTGCCTATATGATGAGTGAAGAATATCAAATGTCTATGATGGGAGAACTGAAATTCTTCTTAGGTCTTCAAATTCGTCAACAGCGCAATGGCACATTCATATCTCAGGAGAAATACCTCAAGGACGTACTGAGGAAATTCGGCATGCAAGATTGCAAAGGGGTCAAAATTCCAATGCCCACAAATGGCCATCTATGCACTGATGAAAATGGTATTGACTTTGATCAAAAGGTATAGCGCTCCATGATTGGTTCTTTATTGTATTTATGTGCATCTAGGCCAGATATTATGCTTAGTGTATGCATGTGTGCCCGATTTTAAGCTACACCGAAGGAATCACACTATAAGGCTGTGAAGCATATTCTTCGACATCTAGCTCACACACCAACACTTGGATTATGGTATCCCACGGGCTCGGCTTTTGATCTCGTTGGATATTCAGACTCTGACTATGCTGGTGATCGTGTGGACCGCAAGTCAACATCTGGCACATGCCATTTCCTCAGAAGATCTTTGGTATGTTGGTCCTCGAAGAAACAGAACTGTGTATCACTCTCTACTGTTGAAGCTGAGTACATTGCTGCTGGTTCTTGCTGTGCTCAATTTTTGTGGATGAAGCAAACTCTCAAGGACTACGGCGTCAACATGAAGAATGGGCCTCTCTACTGTGACAATGAGAGTGCAATCAAGATTGCTCACAACCCAGTTCAACACTCCAAGACTAAGCACATTCAAATTCGTCATCATTTTCTTTGTGATCATGTGTGGAAGGGCGACATCTCTATTGAGCATGTACAGACTGAAGAACAGCTAGCCGATATCTTCACAAAGCCCTTGGATGAGAAGAGATTTAGCAAGTTAAGGTGTGAGCTAAATATCCTAGAATCTTTGAATGTTCTTTGAAAAGGACACTCATCCTAACACTTGTGCAAAATTGATGACTTAGATGTGCAACACATGAAGAAACGTTTTTCTTCAATCAATGAAGACTAACACTCTAAGTGTGAAGAAATTAACGAACAATTTGATTCTCAGAGCCCTACGACAATTGTACGCGGTGTCTAAAATCATCACTCTTACACGGTGGGTTACGCCACCACCAAAAGTTGAAATCTTCAATTGATTTTTTTTCTCAGTTTTGAAATTCCTCAGTTGTTCATTTTCTTCAACTTTGCATTGTCTTCACTATTTCCGTCATTTTTCTTCAATGGCTATATATATAGAGAGAGTTTATGTCCTCTACAGCATTCACTTATTGCTAATTCTTCAAGTTGCTTTTCTCGGCTAAGTGAATGTGATCGGACCCTTCCCCCTCTATGCTATACTCAACCCAATCTATTCACGCATTCTTCATGTGCGTTCTATTTGAAACTCGTTCAAAATCTTCACTGTGTCCTTGTCAGCTGAAGAATTTGCGAACGGAACTTTAAAACTTATCTTATCTGAATTTTTGGCGTTTGCCACTCAAACCGTTCCACACTCCACGATAATACTTATCTATTGACCCACGATCGCCACCTCTCAGTACGTGGGTGACACATGTCAAGCGAATGAGAAGGGTCAGGGGCACGTTCGTCCAATTTCTTCGGGCTAACACTTTTTCACTCTGACTATAAATACCCCTCCCCTTCCAAACTTCATTTTTACTCCGCTCGACCTCTCTCCCGCTCGAGCTTCCCAAAACCTAGCGCCACCGCTACTTCATCATCGCCGGTGAGGAAGAGCTTCACTACCTCGACCTCGTCCCCGTCGTACTCGCGCCGGCTGCGGATTTCTTCACTCCGCCGCCGCCGTAGCTGTCTTCCTCTGCCGAGTTAGGGCGTGGAAGATCTGAACTGACGAACTTCACATCTACACTTCCCAGTTCGTCGTGTTCTTCATCAAGGGTAATTAAAAGTTACTTTTACTGCCCTCTTTGATTTGAATGTTTTCTACAAAATCTTCAAAGGTGTTTATTCTTCAAATCTTCACACACTAAACACCTCACATGTCATCTGTTCTTGATCCATTTCTCTAAGCAACATTTTTCTTCAAGATTCATCAATTGTGTGGATTTTCGATCTATACAACTCTCGAACCTAAGACAAAGAACGCTTAGTGAAATTCTTCAAGACACATCTGGTCAAATTCCTCAAACTTGTTCTTTTTGAAAAACCTTCTGAGAACGCATATGACCTCTCCAAATTCCTCACAACTATACTCTGTTCACAGGTACTCATGTCCGCTGCTGAATCACTAGGTTCTCATCAACTTAACTCATTTGCAGCGTTCCTCGAAGAAAAGTTGCACACCTCTTCAGAAAATTATGTTGTTCATATTCCTTAGTTGAAGAAAATGGCAAACGGTAAGAAGCCACATAAGGGAGGAAAAAGGCCTGAGGTCAACACAGCGTTTGAGATCCCTGATGACATATACAAGGATTATTGCACTCCTGATGAGGCCAAGTTTGGCAAGGAGGACAAAAATCAGCGCAAGCTGCGCATACAAAGGATAGAGAGGAGATGGGCACGAGAATGGAGGGAGTACAGATATGTTACTCCCAAGTATATGAAGAAATTCGCTCTAAATCTTCCATGCCCAAGACCTCCATTGGCACCTGGCCAAGAAGCTGATCCCACCAGCCTCAAGCGTGGTGAGGACTATCCTAATGAATGGGCCAAGCGCCAGGCCAAGCTAGCCAAAATAGCTAAGGAAGCAGTGAGGAAATTTAATGAAGACTCTGCTGCTGCTGCTACCACTGCTGAGGCCTCTGCTGTCAAGCCAAAGAAGGCCATGGCAAAGAAGCCTGCTCATAAGCCAAGTGCTTCACCCTCAATGCCCTCACGGCCAAGTTCCTTAGCAATGCCCTCACGGCCAGATTCTTCAAAACCCTCACGGCCAACTCCTCAAGCTGCTTCAGCTCCTCCGCCAAAGTCCTCAGCTCCTCAGACAAAAACCTCAGCACCTGTGCATCTCACCACGTGCCAAAGGACAACACGCATCTCTATTGCCTCAGGAGTTTCTGCTAGTTCTTCATCTGCACCAAATTCCTCATCTGGCCCCTCTCTACTGAAGAAAAAGGCCACTGCCGGACGAGGCTCTCGACCAAGTCCTCACAAGAAGCAGGTCGTCTTTCAAGTGCTGTCTGATGAAGACGAAGCTGATGATGATGAACTTGCTGAAACCATCAGAGACATGCAGCTCAAGGCCGCTAGACAAAGGCACGAATGTGCCTCTACTTTTGGATCCAAAATTCATCCTTGATTACATTGATCTCTCGCACAAGGACCCCAACGCTCCTATGCCTGATTTCAAGCTGACTCCTGGCCAGATTCATATGCTGACCGCCTTCATTCAAGAAGAAAAATGGAAATTTGAAAAGGCCAGGCAGTTGAAGAAAGCGCAGTACAGGAAGGAGCGCTTCCTGAAGAAAAACGTTGTCTCCATGACAACTGAAGAACTTGTCACTATTCAATCTGAGATCAAGAAGCTCAGTGATGAATTTGACGTATATCGCGCTGACTGGCTTGGAGCCAAAGTCAGATTTGTGAATTTAACTGAGAAGTTCACTTCCAATGTTGCAGCCCCAACACAAGAAGAAAATCCTCAGGGTTGAGGCATCTGCTCAGCCGACTAAAGAAAATGTCAGCACCGCTGATGACAATCAGGCTGCTGAAGAAACTCAGAGTACCAGGGCTGATGACTGCATTCCAGCCACTAAAGAAATTGCCAGGGAAACCACTAGTGTTGCGCCTGAAGAAACTGTCAGGCCAGCTGAAGCTTCTGCCGCTGAGCCTGAAGTAAATGAACCAAATTCCTCTGCTCCTCCTGCACCTACCCAACTCCAATTCTTCCTTCTGCATCAGATGTGAAGAAGATCAAGGCTGCAGAGCGTGCAGCTGTGAAGAAAAGGAAAGCATCAACTTCATCAGATTCTTCAGCTCCGAAGAAGATGAAGCCGTTGACCAGCTCTTTTGCAAATCCAATTGATGCTATTCCGGTCTCATCCATGCCATCAAAGGATCTTGTTCCTTTTGATGAAGAATATGTGATTCCAAGTGAATCAGATGAAGAGATTCCTTCTGCTGCTTCATCAGAGCAGTTGGATGAAGAAATTGAAGCGGATGCAATCCCTTCAACCCCAATAATCTCATCGCCCATGCCTCGGTTCACTGCTGAAGAGGCCGATGTTGAGGAAAAGAGTGAACAAGAAGATGTGGACATTGGGTGTACAACTCCTGTGTCGAATGATGACTTTTGGGAAAGTCAGCACCCTAACTCTCCTCTGTTCACACCTCTGCAACAAATTCCTCAGTCCCCTGTCAATACTGAAGTACAAATGGGATCTGAAGAACCTCGTGCAACCCCGTCTATCAATGAAGAGATTCCAGCCACTAGTGCTGAAGAAAATGTTAATGAAGAATTAAAAACCCAGGCTGTCACTGAAGAAGAACCTGAAATTCCTCAGCCTGTGGAACCTGAGATTGCGATTCCTGAGGTGGTGATGCAATTGACTGATACTCCTCAGCCCAAGCCAAAGGATCCCTTCTCGAAGAAACAGAAATTCAAGGCTGATGACTTCTTCGGCGAGCATGTTTTCTTCACTAACTATAATCCTTATGACTCTGCTCGTCTTAGAAGGAAGCGTTTCTGGACTGCCAGCGAGGCCAATTTTTATTCTTCACTACTCTTCAACAAGGACAAAGTCTTCGACCACGAGCATATTCCTCATGTGGACATGGAATCACTGCCTTGCTTTACCCCGGTCCTTAGTGTGCTTCATGATGCAGGACTACTCAACTTTTGCTCTGACATTGTTGATTGGAATGAAGAGCTTATTCTTCAGTTCTACACAACACTGCACGTCACAGGTGATGCTGATGATATCAACATTTGGGTATTGGGTTGGATGACCGAAAACACTCATTATAAGGCACCGGCCTCTGAATTACTTCACGCCCTGCCCATCAGTCCACCCCTTGAAGGAGCTCGCTGCCTGTACCAGGAGCCTGAACTCACTGCTCATTACATGCAAGTGCTTATGAAGCCTCTAAAGCCTGGTCAAGCCCCAAGGACAAAATTCCTCTTGAAGGAATTGCTATATGTGCCAAGAACAGTCTATCGCATTCTAACGAAGACTTTGAGTCCTATCAAAGGCCATGAGTCGTCTGATGAGGAAATTTTTGGCATCATGAAGAATCTTCTATTCAATATCATGCATGGCATTCCGGTCAACTATATTTATTTCTTCATGAGAACTCTGGCAAATGTTGCACTCTCTCCGTTTGAGTTGAAGCCTTATGCTCCTTGGATTATGATATTCCTCAGAACAAGGTCTTCACTCAACTACAAGGCTGACTTTCAGAATCACCTCAGCTACTTGACCCCAATTGAAGTCCTCAAGCGGACATATTCCTCAGCTGATGAAAAGGGCAAGGCACCAGCTGTTATTGATGAAGGCATTCGTCCATTGGATGGTCAGTTTCGCAAAGCTGCATCTTATTCCACCAATGATGACTCTGCCACTCATGACTCTACTGCTAATGCATCCAAGCCAAATCCTCAAGCCACAGCTCCAAGGGTGATGACTGACCGTGAGCTTCTTCTTAGTCTTCACCAGAAGGTGGATCGAAACCATAAATGGGTTAAGCGTCAGTTTGGTTCTATTCTTCACAACATGACTGCTACACATAATGCAGTGAAGAAAAACCATTACTACCTCCATGAAGTCTTCCGTCGCACCTGGGCTATTCTGTCACATCTATATGGTGAAGAAGATCTGAAGCAAATGGGTCTCAAGGAGGATTTTGACTGGTCTGCACCTCCACCGAAGAAATACAAGAAGTTCAAGGTTCCTTCCTTGGTGGCCAGCTCCTATTCGTCTTCACGCGACACCGACGAGTATGAAGACTTGGACGACACTACGATAGGCCCTTCAGCAACAAACAACCCCAACAACACTGGCGCTCCTTCATCATCATGATATTCTTTAGGGGCGTTAGTCCTCATTTTTCGACCCTTTTGGTCATTCGATGACAAAGGGGGAGAAATTTGACTTAGTCTTCAAGCGGGTCTACTTATATGGGCATTTTTTTTGCAAAGTTACAACTCTCGTTCTTCTGAGACTTTATTCGACCGAGTTGTAAACTTAAACTCTATGGTGGTCTGATACTTTTGCTGTGATTTTCTGCATGCTTATTCCTCATTAAGGTTAATGCACATATGCTGAATTACATCAGTCACCATATTTCATCATGCATTTCAAATTCTTCATATCATATGTTAAATGCATGTATGAATTACAAGATATAGGGGGAGATCTCCATGATTCTATTCTTCAAGTGTGCATTGCTTCAAAAGCAAATTCCTCACTATGCACATCTTCAGGGGGTTCTTCTATATCTTGCAATCAAATTCCTCAATATCAGTACTTACATCTCATACGTTTATTCCCGTTGAAAACTTAACCTATTTTGTCATCAATCACCAAAAAGGGGGAGATTGTAAGTGCATCTACTGCCCCTTAGTGATTTTGGTGTATTGAAGACTTATAGGTTAAGGGACTGATGCATTTGTGAGTGTACATAGGTCTATAAGTCTATGAGGAGTTTGATATTTACAGAGAAAGTCGACCCCTAAAAATGAATATCTTTGACTGAAGATTTTGGATTTCTGAAGACTTTGAAAGTGAAGAAATTGGTGTGACCTTGAAGACTTGGTAATCATTCAAGGAACATGAAGCATGAAGACTTTTGTTTTTGTAGTTTCATTTTCTATTTCTTGAGTCATAGGAAACACTGTACTGTTAAAGGGGGTCGAGGAAATACTAAGGAAAAATTTCCATGTGATACTCAACTCAAAATCCTACACCTACCAATCCCTTCAAGTGAAGCCATTGGAAATCTCGTACAGTTCAGTCAATTTCTTCAGTGACAGAGACGAAGTTCTTCTGGTCTCTGAGGAATTTGTTCTGACTGGGGAGTTAGGAATTCGCGAGTGCGCATTGCCTGCACAGTCAGGAACATGATAGCCCTGAGGAAATTGAGCCTCAAATATCCGACCGTTGATGTGCTATGCACCAGCTGTCCCAAAATATCTACCCACCTAACGGTCATATCATTGAAGGGCATTTATGTTGGCTATAAATAGCCTCCCCCTACAACCACTAGCTGGTTGGCTGCTCCAAGATAAACGGACACTTGTCATTTGAGAGCATCCCATCCTCCGAGGACTTTGAGCGAAAATCATCAAGTGAGGAAACCCAAACCCAAACACCTACAAACCCAAAGTGATTGAGCATCACTGAAGAGATTGATCATGCGTGGATCCGACGCTTTTTACCTTTGAAGATTGTGCTTCTTCCAGACGGTTAGGCGTCATGGTCTAGAGCATCCAAGAGGAAATTGTGGATCGCCGAGTAACCGAGTTTGTGAAGGTTTGGAAGTCACCTGAAGACTTACCACGAGTGATTGGGCGAGGTCTGTGTGACCGTAGCTCAAGGAGAATACGGTGAGGACTGTGTGTCCGGGACTGTGTGTCCTCAGGTTTAAATACCTAGCCGCTCCAACCAGACGTACAACTAAGACAGCAGTTGGAACTGGTCTACCAAATCATTGTCTTCACCAAGCTTACTGGTTCTACTTCCTCAACTCTTTCATTTCCTCGTAACTGTGTTGTGTACTTGTTCATATCCGTTTGAAGACTTTGACTGAAGACTTTCTTAATTTCCTCAGTTCAATTTCTTCAGTATGTTTGTCTTCATCCTGTGTTTACGCTTTCTGTACTCTGTGCTTGTCTTCATTTCTTCACGATGACAATGCTTGAGTTCTGTTATGATTACATCTGAGTAATTATTCCGCTGCATGTAGTTCTTCACTTAGGAATTTCCTCACCCGCAAATTCCTCAGTGAAGAATTCATAAAAATCGCCTATTCACCCCCACCCTCTAGTCGATATAACGCACTTTCATGGACGACGACCGGTCCACGGCCTCCCCATTTAAGAAGGACGGCGACCCATCGCCTGGGCGGATGACAGGTGGGGCCGGCCGCGCGTGCGCATTGATGTTGGCGGGTGGGAGGTAGGTGGCTGCCTGCCACGTGGCCCCGACGCGGACGAGCGATGCGGCCGTTTGCTGTCCGCCGCGACCCAAACCCGGTGCATGTTTGCGCTCAAAATGGGTCGGCCCGGACACAAAACGGACCGGATGGGTCCAGGCCATCGCACGCTGGGCCGTCTAGTTTGTCCGTTTTACCCCAAACGGACGGGGCCGGACGGGATGGGGTCGCGCAGTGGAATTGGCCTTAGTCTCTTGGGAGCGAGCGGAGACGGTCAGTGATCCTGTCGCCCCGTCTCAAGGACTTACAGCAAGGGTCAGGTCCATCCCTCTCTAGGCCGGTCTGCCTGCCTGGCCGTGCCTCGTAACTATCTTGCGGGCACCCTCCTATATTGGACATATATTGAAATAATCATGAACTCATTCTTTTCACATAAAGTTAAGGGAATTTATCATACCCCGAACATCTCGGTAGAACAATGCATACATGCACTATTCTCAGTACACTTCCACAAGGACATACATGCAGTTGGTACATATCGTTCATATATGATGGAAATTTCACAAGTAAACTTCAAGTTATTAACTACAAATAAAATTAACCTCGGGCGGTGGCCTCCAGATCCTCGCAGCACCGTTGGGCCTCAAGAAATTGCATCGCAACATAAAAGGTCACGTCACACTATTTCAGGGACCAATCGCGGCTAGCACAGCAACGATACACTTGACCCCGGGGGCTACTACTATCATGCATACTACTTTTTTTGAGACACTCATGCATACTACTAGGGTATCATACCTTGAAACCGGGCTCCATAGCCTGCCCGACCTCCTTCAGGGCCTCCCACACGCGTCCCAGCGCCTCGTCCGCAGTGCTCAAGGGCGTCACGACCTCTTGCGGGACCTCTGGTTCGAATCCACGGGATATGAAGGAGCACACCTAGGCATCACGCTGGATGATGGGGCCGCCGAACGGTCCAGCCCGACAACAAAGACCTTCACGATCGCCACCGCAGCAGCCACGCTTGCCAGAGGAAAAGCCGGCACGTTCGGGTTAGCGCGGAGGCCGAAACATGGGGGGACACTAGGTCCACGTAGTCTCCATCGGCGTCCCCGACCTCAGAGTCAACTGCGTCCTCGGCAGATGGAGCCCTTGCCAAAAATAGCCTATGCGAGAACATTCCCCTGAAGGTTGTCACCAAAACAACAGCCAAGACCGAAGAATACGTACGCTAAAATGAAGAAGAAACCAAAAGGCAGGTAGAGGAGTATGCAACAACAAGCTGAAGCACCCCCCACCCCCCGCGACAAAGTTTTAGCAACGCCACACAAACGTTATGGCCAAGTTATTACATTCATCCATACTCTCAAACTAAGCAACGGATCAAGCTACGCAAAAGAGAGAGAGAGGCTAAAACATGCAGAGAACCAAGAAGCAACTTAGTCCAGTCAACCTCCAGGGAAGAATTCTTCATCATTCCAGCCACAACACTTTGATTCTCCATCCTTGAGACACCGCGTAGACTTCACTTGCTACCCGTTCTAACAGTTTTGCCCCCAGCTCCAGCACCTTTTTTGCTGCTCCCTTATCTGCAAAATACACTAATCCACCATCCAATGTGTCATTGCTTTGATTATAGACATAGGATCAGAGATTCTTTTGTTCTAAAAGATCACCCCATTTCTAGCTTTTCATAAAGCCCAACAAGTAGCAGAAATTCCCACCAGAACAAGTTTTTTATCCTCTTTTCCAAAGGAATTCAACCAAGATCCCAAGCACTCATGCATTGACAAAGGTGTTCGTTTCAAACCCAAGGTACATTTGATTAAGCTCCAAATCAAAGAAGCAGCAGAACAGGTAAAGAATAAGTGATTCGCAGATTCATCTTTTCCACAGAATACATAGTTTTTATCCCCTTTCCACCCTCTTTTCAACAAGGAGTCTTTAGTAAGTATGCTTTTTTAATTGCTTATCCATAAGAACACCTTAATTTTTGCTGGGACTTTGATTTTCCACAGAAATTTCCGTGGATATCTGAGTCCATCAGCCACCAATTTTTTTATACAGCGATTTAACTGTAAATATGCCATTTGCATTGAGAGACCACGTTACTTTATCCCTGCCCTCTTTAATTTCAATCTCTTCACATCTACTTCTTAAACTATTCCAAAGTTCTAAGGTCTCCCCATGTAAGGTTCTTCTAAACCTAAACCCTTGCCACCCTTTTTGGATGGCCTCAGCCACTGTGATATTATGATCAAAACAAATATCATAAATCCTAGGATAAGCTTCTTTTAACCTTTTATCATCAACCCAAATATCTTCCTAGAATCTAGTGTTTTCACCAGCCCCCAATTCTTTTTTGATAAAACTGTAAAAAAAATTCCTTGATCTTCATCAGGCTAGACAAAAACTAAGAATCTCCAGGTTTTTTTGTGCTCCTGGACAAGCATTTATCCCCCCATATTTCCTTTTTATGACATCTTGCCATAGTCCCTCCTTAGTTTCTATTTTCCAGAACCATTTAGCAAGCAGAGCTGTGTTCATAATTTCTAAATTAATGATTCCTAGCCCACCCACATCCTTGGGTAAACAGCAAGTATCCCATTTTACCAGATGATATTTTTTAACATCCTCATCTTCCTGCCAAACTAATCTGGCTCTATAGAAGTCAACCTTTTTCACCACCCCTTTTGGGATTGGATAGAATGACATCATATAGAGAGGGATATTAGTTAGGCAAGCCTGTGTACTAAAGTAATTCTCCCAGCAATAGAACCTAACAATTTGCCTTGCCAGCATCCACATCTTTTCTCAACTTTCTTAGTAACACAGTTCTAGTGTTTGTTTCTTAGTCTAGTTTCAGCAACTGGCAATCCCACGTATTTTATAGGAATTATCCCCATCTTACAAGTTAGTATTTCCTGGTATAATTTTTGTTTCTCTTTTGCTTTCCCAAACAGCATCAATTCACTCTTATGAAAGTTAATTTTGAGCCCAGACATTTGTTCAAAGGCCCCTAGCACAAACTTCAGATTTTGTACACTTTCTACTTCATCCTTAATCAAAAATATTGTATCATCTGCATATTGGAGCATATTCACTCCTTTGTTATCCCCATTGCCTAGGACCCCTTTGATCAGGTCATTTTCTAATGCATTATTCATCAAGATTGCTAATGCATCCACAGCAAGACCAAACAGTAAGGGAGACATAGCATCTCCTTGTCTAAGGCCTTTGAAGGTTTTAAAATAGGGACCAATTTCATCATTTACTTCCACCCCAACATGTCCACCTCTCATAGTTTCCATTACCCAGTCACACCATTTATCAGGGAACCCTTTGGCTTTCAACATTTGTATCACAAAGGGCCATTTAATTTTATCATATGCTTCTCTGAATTCTTATATGCATGATTTGATATCTTTGCAAGTCTCTTCGAATTATCGGTTTAGTTTGGCCTACTAGATTGATCTTTCTTGCAATGGGATAAGTTCTTAGCTTTGGGTTCAATCTTGCGGTGTCCTTTCCCAGTGACAGTAGGGGCAGCAAGGCATGTATTGTATTGTTGCCATCAAGGATAAAAAGGTGGGGTTTATATCATATTGCTTGAGTTTATCCCTCTACATCATGTCATCTTGCTTAAAGCGTTACTCTGTTCATATGAACTTAATACTCTAGATGCATGCTGGATAGCGGTCGATGTGTGGAGTAATAGTAGTGGATGCAGAATCATTTCGGTCTACTTGACACGGACGTGAGGCCTATATTCATGATCATCGCCTTAGATATCTTCATAACTATGCGCTTTTCTATCAATTGCTCGGTAGTAATTTGTTCACCCACCGTCATACATGCTATCTTGAGAGAAGCCACTAGTGAAACCTATGGCCCCCGGGTCTCTTTCTTATTATATTGCATCTCTTTTATTTACATCGCATCTTGTTTACTATTTTGCAATCTTTACTTTCCAATCTATACAACAAAAATACCAAAAATATTTACTTTACTATCTCTATTAGATCTCACTTTTGCGAGTGACCGTGAAGGGATTGACAACCCCTTTATCGCATTGGTTGCAAGGTTCTTGATTGTTTGTGCAGGTACTATGTGACTTGTGCGTTGTCTCCTACTAGATTGATACCTTGGTTCTCAAAACTGAGGGAGATACTTACGCTACTTTGCTCCATCACCCTTTCCTCTTCAAAGGAAAACCAACGCATGCTCAAGAGGTAGCAATAGTCATAGGATATTTTTCTTCCCATACTGGGCACATTAAAACCCTATCTATTTTCTGAAAGGTTGGGTCTGCCTGATTATTGGCCCAGGTAAATTGTCTTCCATTGAGGGGTAACTCCCTCAAACCAGCATGCTCAATGATTGCATTAAACATAAATGTCCATTGCTCATTGCGCATAGGCTTGTTCTTTTCCTTTTCCTTTCTAATTATATTAAAATCTCCGCCAACCAAACAAGGCAATGGATTATCATGATACACTCTGGCAAGTTCTGCCAGAAAGCTTGCTTTTCCCTCATTCTGTGCATCCCCATAGACAGTGATTAAGTTCCAATGCATTTTGACAAATTTGTCAAATAGCAGCATCCTTGCAAAGTAAACCCCTTTTTCAGTGTGTTCCACTTCAAACCTATCCTGATTTATCCCCATCAGAATTCCTCCAGACAATCCTCTAGGTTCATTCCATCACCAAATAAAATTCCTCCCCCCACACAAATTGTGTAGTTCATTCTTGGAAAAGTTTTTTTAATGGTTTCAGAAATCTCAATGAAATCAAGTTTGTGGTCTATAATTAGTTCTCTAACATATCTCTTTTTATGATCCTGTCCCAGTCCTCTCACATTCCAAAAAAAACCCTTTCATGTTTGTTATTTTTAATCTTTGCCTTTTTTCCTTCTTCTGAGCACACCAACCCCAACAGATTGCTTCACACAGCTAGATGCTGCTGAGCCTATCTTATTCTTTCCTATTTTCTGAGAACAATTTTCTCAGTTTCATAATTTGTTCCTCTTCCAAATCTGCATCAGAGTGCTCTATGTCTGAACAAATTTCGTTCAGTTCAACATCTCCAGTGAATATGTGCACTGGTGTGCTGGGTTCCCCTCTTCCCCTGTCACCATTTTTTTCTTCTTGTTTTTTGACTTCCATCAAATTTTGGAAATACATCTCTCTTCTGGCTATCTCCATTTTTCTAATAATCTCTAAGTTTTTATCTATCATTTCAATGGAGCATCCCAAGTCAATCCCAACCAATGAACTTATATGCAATAATGAGGAATTTGCATAATCCAGTTCAGAATCCTTACCATAGTTATCCCTTTCTTCAGCCCTTAACTTTGCCAAATCCTCCACTTTCTGGTCTTCTTTCCCTGTGTTTCTAAGGCTCGTCTTCAGTTCAACTTCCTTGTCCTCATCATTCCTCTCTATCACCTCCACTCCATGCAACTCTGCAAGCCTTTGTCCCAAAGTACCCACTGATTCTTGACTTGCATTATAGTCAGTAGGTTCATTGCATTTTCCAGAGCCTGTTTCTTCTTTCTTCTCTTGATTCTCCTTTTCATAATCTTCCTCCTCTAAATTGGCCAACTCCATCTCATATTGCTCTCTGTTAGCAGCCTCCTGTTCCAATTTCAAAATATCTGCTTTTTGTTTTTCAATTAAGCTCTCAAGGTTTTCCTGTGTGTTTTCCAGGTTTCTAATTCTCTTATCAGCCTTGTTCCACAAAGCATTCTGTCTAGCTCTTTCCTCCTCCAGGATCTGGATTTTTCTAAACATGATATCCATTTCTTTCTGCATCTTTCCTCTTTCAGCAGCCATACTCTTATCCAAGTGCCCAATTTTTTCTTCTAAAGAATTTTTCAACATCTCATTCTTCTTATCAATCTCCTCAATTTGTTTCAAAGATAAGCTTCCCAAAGTCATTCCCCTTCTGTCACTCCCACTTGTCTTTGCTCTTTTCCTATTATCCTCCTCTTCTTCATCAGCTTCCATGTCAGATACAGCTTCAGACTTTCTCTTCTCCTCCTTGTACCAGCCCATTTCAATCACTTTATATAGTTCTGTCCCAATTCTAAACATCAACAAGTCTGGAGAAGTGATTTCCACCTGGGCAGGTATCTTGCCCACATCTCTCACTCCACATTTCACTTTCACTTTTTCCTCATTGATTGTGTCCATGTAAATCTCCAACACAGGCCCCACAGCAGCAGCCACTTCACACATTCCAGAAAAATGTCTAAAGCAATTTGGCACGATCTCAAAACTGACCCAAGAAGTATGCATTTTGCCATTTGCCAGATGGTCAAGAGACCATGGCTGGACTTTGATGATGACACCAGTTCCCAGAGGTTAGAGTCATTGAACTTTGCCAACTCAATCAATTTTGCTTTGTTTGGAAATCTCATCATGTAACAGTTCTTTCCATATTCCTTTACTCTCCATTGCCACCCCCAATCAAACATTTCATTCAGTGCCTTAATCAGTTCGGTTTCATCGATCTGTCCATCCCTGATGATCACCACTCCCAAGGGGTTTATATGTTCTGCAACCAAAACATCCTTGTAACTTTGTACCAACAATAATCCCAAACCTTTTGCAGCATACCCAACATATTTGGGTACAGGTTTCATCTGTTTCAACATGTTGCAATCTCCAGTGATGTGGTTATCTCTGCCACAAATCAAACAGTGAACAACTTGGCAGTCTCTGGTTAGGTGTGTAGGATATTTGCATTTACCACAGACTTGCCTGCTAAACCTGTCATTTCTGCTCCTATCTTCACCAACATTATGCTGCCAAGTCCCATTGCTCATCTGGTTTCTGAAATTGTTGCCAGAGTTGTTTCGAGTGTTGTTAGCTTTTTTCAGTAGAAGATCTTCTCTAGCCTCAGTTCTCTTGGATGTTTCTTTGCCAGATCCCTCTTCTGATTTGTTTCTCTCATTATCAGCCTCTGGCAAACTGCTCTTGCTTATTCCTTGCACCAATTGTGAGAGAAGAGTGCTCAGTATCTGTTGCTGTTGACCAGGGTTGATTTTCTCCCCTCTGTCCACCCTGATTTCTCTTTGCTCTCCCCCACCCTCATCTCTTTTCCTAGCTTCTTCGATTCTATCACCCTCTTTTCCCCTCTTTGATCTGCCAGACTTTGTTGCCCCCAGATTCATCACTAGGAGGATCAGATCCACCACTCCCCCTCCCAGAGTTGAATCCAAAGCCCAAACGAACCCCTCCTTTGCCATGAAATCAAAGGAATTTTTGAGGAATTCCACCTGCTTCTATCTCCACCACCAAATTGCCCTATTTTCCTACCATCAAAATCCCTAAATCTCCCTCCTCTGTTGTTCTTCCCCCTACCAAACCCTCTGCCAAAGTAGCCAGCCATACTTTCTTCTTCCCCTCTCGGCGGCTGGGGGTAAACCCTAAAGATATGTCGAGTCTCTCAGTCTCTCCCTGGTTCTGCCTTTTTATAGGCTCCATCCCCATCTCCTAGGCTTGGGCATGCTCACTATCTGGGCTCACCAAAGCCCAATAGGCCAGGTCCATGTCCATGTCAGCAAGCACCTTTCCACTGACCGTACCACCGAATCTCACCTCCCCTTCTTTTTTGGGGGTTGCATTTTTATTTTCTCTTCTTTCTTCCTCCTCTCCCTTTGTTTCACAGGGCACAATTGGAGTTTTACTGATGATAATTTCATCAAAGTCAATGGAATCCTCTTCGTACCAATTTTTAGTGGGCTGGAAATTTCCATGCCTCATATAATTTTGAACAGTTCTAGCATCAAAACCCCCATAATATCCAAAGCCCCAACCTATCTGTTTCTCTAAATCATCAAAACCTCCAGAATCACCCCCTTTCTCTCCATTTTCATTTCTATGGAGTTTTTGAATTTTCCTAATGTGTTTCTCTTTTCTCCCAATCTTATCTGACCCCCTCAATTTTCCCCCAATAGTCTCATCTACATCAATTGATGCAGTAGAGATCAAGTATTTAGATGGGGACGAACCTGAAGAAGTAAGAAAAAGGAGCCCCTCCCCTTCCTCATCGGAGCCCTCCCCGGCCAGCAACCAGAAGCGGCTACCAGCCGGCGAGGCCCCTACTGGAGGCAAGAAAGGGCCCGGAGGCGCAGCAAGCACCTAGGGAAGCGTGGGCAGCGCCTCGGCAAATCCGTCACGGTCTTCTTCAGCTTCCTCCTTGGTGTCAGCACCTCCTCGTCGTCCTCCTCTATCACGATCGGTGCCAGCAGCGAGCCAGGCACCGGTAGCCCCATCACCACCTCCATCGGCGGCGGCGGCGGTGGCTGTGGCTGGATCTGACTGTAGCGCAGGGACCTGAACACCTTCCACTTGCGCCTCTGTTCCGGGATTGGGGATTCCGCCTCGAGCATTGCCCAAAGCAGGACCCCCATCGTCGGCTGCCTGTCATAGTTGGGGAAGCAGCGCTCCATCTCCTCCTCTATGATTTTGTCGCGCACCATCCCTGCTGCGTCATTCAACATCTTCACCTTCGGGAACCACATGTCGATCTCCCTCAGCCGCCCCAACCGCACCTCGTCGCCTTCGGTGAGCGCCCAGATCTGTTGCTCGCGGGTCGACATCGAACCCTAGCCCACGGCATGGTGGAGCGAAGGAGAGCGGAGCGCGCGAGAGAGGGTCGAATGGAGAGCGAGAGGGTGGCGTGCGAGGAGTCGGGGCAGTCGTGGGGGTAAAATAAGCCCTCTGTTCCCCTTGTCCGCCATTACTCACCTCAAGGCTTGCATCGTGACCCCGCCCTCTCCCGTGCACCACAATTTTCGCAATATGACACGGGAATTGAACCACGCCGCCCACGTTGAAGACCACGTCATCGCGCCAACCACGCGCATCCACCTTCACCTCGTCGGCATTGGGAAGGAACAGCCGTCCCCCTCGCCGGAGGAGGAACCCCGGCTGAAAAATCAGGAGCGACGCCCCGAGATAGCGGACGAACTCGCATGGGAGCCGTGCGTTGCACACGAGACGTGTCGCCATCCGGAGTCCCCTATATCGACAGAGGCATGGCTAGAATCGCACTCGCCGTGATGGGTTCGACGACGACCGCTCCTGCAGCTGGATCGTAGGAGGCAGCCCTGGACCTGAGCTCAAGAGGTCAGCAATGGGGCCAAGAAAAGACTAACGCAAGCTTACGAACCATAATGATAAAAGTAAGGGGCAACCAACGCTGCATGCCTCCTTCGCACTAGCGTCGGGGGGATCAGGGGAATCTGCAGCCCAGGGGACCTCCATGAAGTTCGCTAGGATCGTAGCTGACCGGGAACTCCCCCCATTCGCCCCGACCAAGCCTTTTGGGGGGCCAACGCACACCTCAATGTCTATCTCCATCACCTCCTCACCGACGTCCTCGTCCCCGCCCTCCTCAACATCCTCGACCTCTTCATCGTCCTTGTTGTCCTTAGCATCGTCGGTGTCGGTGTCGCCATCATCTTCACCACCCTCTCCGCCTCCGCTGCCGCTCGAGGGGGAAACTATGCCCTCATCGTCCTCCTGACCCTTGGGGGCCTCCACATGGGTCTCCTTCGGGGCTCCCTTTTGGCCCCGGGTGGCACAAGCCTCCTCATGAGAAGGCCCAAAAGGAGCCACCGCCACAAGGGAGGCTAAAGCAGGGCTCACTTGCTGCCCTGGGAGCGGAAGGCTTGGAAGGTGGCGAATTCCTGATAAGAAAAACAAAGAGAGGTCACGACTCAGCCTCCCGATCCCGGCAAGAAAATTATGGAGAAGGTACTTACACTGCTGAGAGGGAGGTCGGCCGCAAAGGGCTTCATGGTTTCTTTATGAGACCTTTTTTTAGAACGAAGGCTCAAGCAGAGCCTGGCTTTGAATTAACAAAGCCATCAACCGGACAGGATTACAACTCCGCATTACAACCGCACGCCAACTAAAAGGAAAGTAAAACGAACGGCAAAGGTACAAGGGGGCCTAAGAGCAATTTACAATGGACATACAACAAGCTAGCTAGAAGATGGACAAAGAACACATAGCTTGTAGATGCCAGGGACCCCTTACACGCCGAGAACCAAGGCGGAAGCGCTAACCGGCTCAGGAAAGGGCACCGACAATGATGCAAGGCACGCTGTTGCCAAACACCTGGCTTGAAGAAGACACATCCATCCAGATCCATCATCACAGAAGGCCCCTGCCTCCTCGCCTGGCTCGAAGGCGCTGCACCGTTGAACGATGGAAATGCTCACCCTAGAACCTGGATGTATGGCACCGAAGGAAACCACAGGGGCGGAACCAGGCGTTCCCAGCCTGCCGCCGATGACTCACCTAGAGCAGAGCAACGCCAAATGCCGGCGTTCAGGCATGAAAGGGGGCGAGTAGTCCGAATGCACAAATGGGTAACAGCAAGGGCCAAGACCAAATCGGGAGCTTCGGCTCGCTCGACAAGCTGAAGAGCAGCCACCGGAGGAGGGGAACCCTATCACCTCCCATCCTGGAAGATCCACGGGCACCAAAGGAACACACTGCAACCCAATGAAGAGCACCAAAATAGCTTGAACACACACCCAAGGAGACACCGCCAACGCTGGAGACACGCCGCTGCCACCGACACACTCTACCTACACCACAGCGAAGCCCACAAGCCATCTTTGTTCCCAAAACAGTGCCTTCAAGAAGGTTACAGCACCATGGGCGTCGCCTCTGCCCAACAATGTTGAGGATTTCACCCGGGAGACAAAGGGGAAGGGGTAGGGACAAGACCTGACCGACGCCTCTAGGAAGGTGAGCGGCGCCCACGGGCGTCGCCGCCGTCGCAGCCGGTATGGCTGGCTAGGGGTTTCCCCCGGTCCTGCATCCCCATCACCCACTCCCACCTGAAGAAGACCGGAGCCCCACGTCGAAGCTGGCCGGATCTAGGGGAGGAGCTCGCTAGAGAAGAAGGACAGTGGAGGCGGCCATATCTGACGCAGCAGGAGCCGAAACCGCCGCCGCACGGCCTGCATCCACCGGGGATGTTACCGCCCGCACGGCCAAGAAACGACGACCCGCGCCCATGCCACCGGGTGCCGAAGAGCCGGTGACGCCCCACCTGCCGAGGCCACCGCCACAGATCCAAAGGCCCCCCGCGTGCGAGGCGAGGTGGTGAGGGCCCTGCCGCCACCTTCATCAGCAGCGCGCCAAGCTTGCCCGGCAGCAGCTGCCTCAGGCGGCGGCGAGGGGAGGTCGAGGAGGGGAGGGAGACGGCGTGGCTAGGGATTTCGCCCCTCAGGTCGCCCAAGCGAGGCGACACAAGGGAGGGGAAAGGAGGAGTCCAAATATTGGGCCAACCTTCTTTATGAGACCTCGTGATGGCGTCCAGTCCCACCAGGAAGCAGAGGCAGGTGTCGATGGGCTCGGTGTTGGGGAACATAGTATTTCAAAAAAATTCCTACGATCACGCAAAATCTATCTAGGAGAAGCATAGCAACGAGCGGGGAGAGTGTGTCCACGTACCCTCGTAGACCGAAGGCGGAAGCGTTTATCAACGTGGTTGATGTAGTCGTACGTCTCCACGGTCCTACCGATCCTAGCACCGAACGTACGGCACCTCCGGGTTCAACACACGTTCAGCTCGATGACGTCCCTTGTACTCTTGATCTAGTTGAGGCCAAGGGAGATTTCCGTCAGCACGACGGCGTGGCGACGGTGATGATGAAGTTACCAATGCAGGGCTTCGCCTAAACACTACGACGATATGACCGAGGTGTGTAACTGTGGAGGGGGCACCGCACACGGCTAAAAGATCAACTTGTGTGTTCTAGGGTGCCCCCCTCCCCACGTATATAAAGGAGGGAGGGGGAGGCTGGCCGGCCCTAGGGGGCGCGCCCAAGGAGGGGGAGTCCTACTAGGACTACTAGTCCTAGTAGGATTCCTCCACAAGGGAGGGAGGGGGAAGGAAGGAGAGCGAGAGGGAGTAGGGAATGGGGGCGCCGCCTCCCTTCCCTTGTACAATTCGGACTGCAAGGGGGGCCACGCGGCCTGCCCTGGCTGCCCTCCTACCTCTCCAACAAGGCCCATGGTGGCCCATTAGTTCCCCCGGGGGGTTCCGGTAACCCCTCCGGCACTCCGGTTTTACCCGAAACTGTCCGGAACACTTCCGGTGTCCGAATAACATGGTCCAATATATCAATCTTAATTTCTCGACCATTTTGAGACTCCTCATCATGTTCGTGATCTCATCCGGGACTCCGAACAACCTTCGGTCATCAAATCACATAACTCATAATACAAATCGTCATCGAACGTTAAGCATGCGGACCCTACGGCTTCGAGAACTATGTAGACATGACCGAGACACATCTCCGGTCAATAACCAATAGCGGAACCTGGATGCTCATATTGGCTCCTACATATTCTACGAAGATCTTTATCGGTCAAACCGCATAACAACATATGGTGTTCCCTTGTCATCGGTATGTTACTTGCCCGAGATTCGATCATCGGTATCATCATACCTAGTTCAATCTCGTTACCGACAAGTCTCTTTACTCGTTCCGTAATGCATCATCCTGCAACTAAATCATTAGTCACATTGCTTGCAAGGCTTATAGTGATGTGCATTACCGAGAGGGCCCAGAGATACCTCTCCAGTACACGGAGTGACAAATACTAATCTCGATCTATGCCAACTCAACAAACACCATCAGAGACACCTGTAGAGCATCTTTATAATCACCCAGTTACGTTGTGATGTTTGATAGCACACAAGGTGTTCCTCCGGTATTCGGGAGTTGCATAATCTCATAGTTAGAGGAACGTGTATAAGTCATGAAGAAAGCAATAGCAATAAAACTAAACGACCATTATGCTAAGCTAATGGATGGGTCTTGTCCATCACATCATTCTCTCATGATGTGATCCCGTTCATCAAATGACAACACATGTCCATGGTCAGGAAACTTAACCATCTTTGATTAACGAGCTAGTCAAGTAGAGGCATACTAGGGACACTCTGTTTTTTCTATGTATTCACACATGTATCAAGTTTCCGGTTAATACAATTCTAGCATGAATAATAAACATTTATCATGATATAAGGAAATATAAATAACAACTTTACCATTGCCTCTAGGGCATATTTCCTTCAGTCTCCCACTTGCACTAGAGTCAATAATCTAGTTCACATCGCCATGTGATTTAACACCAATAGTTCACATTGTCATGTGATTTAACACTCTATAGTTCACATTGCCATGTGACCAATACCCAAAGGGTTTACTAGAGTCAATAATCTAGTTCACATCGCCATGTGATTAACACCCAAAGAGTACCAAGGTGTGATCATGTTTTGCTTATGAGAGAGGTTTAGTCAATGGGTCTGCCACATTCAGATCCGTATGTATTTTGCAAATTTTTATGTCTACAATGCTCTGCACGGAGCTACTCTAGCTAATTGCTCCCACTTTCAATATGTATACGGATTGTGACTTAGAGTCATCCAGATCGGTGTCAAAGCTTGCATTGACGTAACTCTTACAACGAACTCTTTATCACTTCCATAATCAAGAAATATTTCCTTAGTCCTCTAAGGATAATTTTTGACCGATGTCCAGTGATCTACTCCTAGATCACTATTGTACTCCCTTGCCAAACTTAGGGCACGGTATACAATAAGTCTGGTACACAGCATGGCATACTTTATAGAACCTATGACTGAGGCATAGGGAATGACTTTTCGTTCTCTTTCTATTTTCTGCCGTGGTCGGGTTTTTGAGTCTTCACTCAACTTCACACCTTGCAACACAGGCAAGAACTCCTTCTTTGACTGTTTCATTTTGAACTACTTCAAAATCTTGTCAAAAAACTTATCAAGCGTCTTGATCTATCTCTATAGATCTTGATGCTCAATATGTAAGCAGCTTCACCGAGGTCTTTCTTTGAAAAACTTCTTTCAAACACTCCTTTATGCATTCCAGAAAATTCTACATCATTTCCGATCAACAATATGTCATTCACATACACTTATTAGAAAGGTTGTAGTGCTCCCACTCACTTTCTTGTAAATGCAGGCTTCACCGCAAGTCTGTATAAAATTATATGCTTTGATCAACTCATCAAAGCGTGTATTCCAACTCCGAGATGCTTGCAACAGTCCATAGAAGGATCACTGGAGCTTGCGCATTTTGTTAGCACTTTTAGGATTGACAAAACCTTCTTGTCGCATCATATACAACTCTTCTTTAAGAAATCCATTAAGGAATTCAGTTTTGACATTCATTTGCCAGATTCCATAAAATGCGGCAATTGCTAACATGATTCGGATGGACTTAAGCATCTCTACGAGTGAGATAATCTCATCGTAGTCAACACCTTGAACTTGTTGAAAAAAAATTGTGACAAGTCGAGCTTTGTAGATAGTAACACTACTATCAGCGTCCGTCTTCCTCTTGAAGATCCATTTATTCTCAATTGCTTGCCGATCATAGGGCAAGTCAACCAAAGTCCACACTTTGTTCTCATACATGGATGCCTTCTCAGATTTCATGGCTTCAAGCCATTTCGCAGAATCTGGGTTCATCATCGCTTCCTCATAGTTCATAGGTTCGTCATGGTCTAGTAACATGACTTCCAGAACAGGATTACCATACCACTCTGGTGCGGATCTTACTCTGGTTGACCTGCGAGGTTCAGTAGTAACTTGATCTGAAGTTTCATGATCATCATCATTAGCTTCCTCACTAGTTGGTGTAGGAATCACTGGAACTGATTTCTGTGATGAACTACTTTCCAATTTGGGAGCAGCTACAATTACCTCATCAAGTTCTACTTTCCTCCCACTCACTTCTTTCAAGAGAAACTCCTTCTCTAGAAAAGGATCCATTCTTAGCAACGAATATCTTGCCTTTGAATCTGTGATAGAAGGTGTACCCAACAGTTTCCTTTGGGTATCGTATGAAGACACATTTCTCCGATTTGGGATCGAGCTTATCAGGTTGAAGCTTTTTCACATAAGCATTGCAGCCCCAAACTTTAAGAAACGACAGCTTAGGTTTCTTGCCAAACCACAGTTCATATGGTGTCCTCTCAACGGATTTAGATGGTGCCCTATTTAACGTGAATGCAACTGTCTCTAATGCATAACCCCAAAACGATAGTGGTAAATCGGTAAGAGACATCATAGATCGCACCATATCTAATAAAGTACGGTTATAATGTTCCGACACACCATTACGCTGTGGTGTTCCATGTGGCGTGAGTTGCGAAACTATTCCACATTATTTCAAATGAAGACCAAACTCGTAACTCAAATATTTGTCTCTGCGATCAGATCGTAGAAACTTTATTTTCTTGTTACAATGATTTTCCACTTCACTCTGAAATTCTTTGAACTTTTCAAATGTTTCAGACTTATGTTTCATGAAGTATTTATACACATATCTGCTCAAATCATATGTGAAGGTCAGAAAATAACGGTACCCGCCGCAAGCCTCAACACTCATCGGACCGTATACATCAGTATGTATTATTTCCATCAAGTCAGTTGCTCGCTCCATTGTTCCGGAGAACGGAGTCTTAGTGATCTTGCCCATGAGGCATGGTTCGCAAGCATCAAGTGATTCATAATCAAGTGATTCCAAAAGCCCATCAGCATGGAGTTTCTTCATGCGCTTTACACCAATATGACCTAAACGGTAGTGCCTCAAATAAGTTGCACTATCATTATTAACTTTGCATCTTTTGGCATCAATATTATGAATATGTGTATCACTACGATCGAGATTAAATAAACCATTTATATTGAGTGTATGACCATAGAAGGTTTTATTCATGTAAATAGAACAACAATTATTCTTTGACTTAAAAATGAATAACCGTATTGCAATAAACATGATCCAATCATATTCATGCTGAACGCAAACACCAAATAACATTTATTTTAGGTTCAAAAATAATCCCGAAGGTAAAGGGAGTGTGCGATGGTGATCTTATCAACCTTGGAATCACTTCCAACACACATCATCACCTCGCCCTTAACTAGTCTATGTTTATTTTGCAACTCCTGTTTCGAGTTACTACTCTTAGCAACTGAACCAGTATCAAATATCGAGGTGTTGCTATAAACACTAGTAAAATACACATCAATAACATGTATATCCAATATACCTTTGTTCACTTTGCCATCCTTCTTATCCGCTAAGTATCTATGGCAGTTCCACTCCCAGTGACCATTTCCTTTGCAGCAGAAGCACTCAGTTTCAGGCTTGGGTCTAGCTTTGGGCTTCTTCATGGGAGTGGCAACTTTCTTGTCATTCCTTTTGAAGTTTCCCTTTCTTTCCCTTGCCCTTTATCATGAAACTAGTGGTCTTGTAAACCATCAACACTTGATGTTTTTCTTGATTTCTACCTTCGCCGATTTTAGCATCACGAAGAGCTTGGGAATCGTTTCCGTTATCCCTTGCATATTATAGTTCATCATGAAGTTCTAGTAACTTGGTGATAGTGACTAGAGAACTCTGTCAATCACTATCTTATCGGGAAGATTAACTCCCACTTGAATCAAGTGATTGTGGTACTCAGATATTCTGAGCACATGCTCACTCGTTGAGCTATTCTCCTCCATCTTGTAGGCAAAGTACTTGTCAGAGGTCTCATACCTCTCGACATGGGCATGAGACTGAAATATCAATTTCATCTCTTGGAACATCTCATATGCTCCGTGGTGTTCAAAACATTTTGGAAGTCTCGGTTCTAAGCCGTAAAGCATGGTGCATTAAACTATCAAGTAGTCATTATACCAAGCTTTGTCAAACGTTCATAATGTCTGCATCTGCTCCTGCAATAGGTCTGTCACCTAGCGGTGCATCAAGGACATAATACTTCTGTGCAGCAATGAGGATAATCCTCAGATCATGGACCAAGTCCACATCATTGCTACTATCATCTTTCAACTTATTTTTCTCTAGGAACATATCAAAAAATAAACGGGGAGCTACATCGTGAGCTATTGATTTACAACATAGTTAAGCAAATACTATCTGTCGTGGAATTGTCACGGCAGATGTCCTAGCAAAAGGACTTAGTCGTGGAGCCATCGCAACGGGTTAGCTTAAAGGGGTTAAACCGGACAAGGGACACGAGAGTTTTATACTAGTTCGGCCCCTTACGATGAAGGTAAAATCCTACGTCTAGTTGTGATGGAATTGCTGGGGTTTCGATGACCAGGGAGTGAATACGCTTTGCCTGAGTCTCGAGTTGTTGTGTGTTGTCCTTGAACCGCCGCCGGGTCGTGCCTTTATATACACAGGTCGACGCCTGCCGGCTTACAGAGTCCCAATGCCGGTTTATACACATACCGGCTCGGTCTCTACTTTGTCATATCTTACAATACAAGTCATGTACTACATGGCGGTTTATAGCTACAGGCCCTAATCTACCTTTGGGCCTTGGGCCTTCGAGTCTCTGTAGTAAACCGCTTTATTCCTTGTCTTCATGGGCTTTTAAGTATAATAATCCATTATGGGGATAACTCGGCTTCCTTGGCCGGTTTACACCTAGTAGTAATATCCCCAACATTAGGCCCCAGATTGATTTGAACTGGTTCATGTCAATCTCCGAAACCTTGAGAAAATTTCTTCTTCCATATCTTCGCATAAATCTTGTAAACCGCCATGACATCATCATCCAGAATCATCATAAACCGCCATGACGTCATTTGTCATTTTAAATGGTATATTCCTCACCTTCATTAATGAACCTCCGACAATCATGGCAACAAATCTGTCACATATCCATTTGTTAGGCTCCTCGATTCTTGCGCTTGACCCTTATCCTTTCGTCTTTATAAATACGGCCGAGGGTCCTTTACTTTTTCCCCCTTTCTCTTCGTCTCCTTCCTCGCGACGTCTCAGAACCCAAGCACTGCCGCCGCCGTCGACCTTCGTATCTGCATCAACCAAGGATGCTGCATCAACCTGATCGAACCAGAGCAACGCGGCGCTCATCCGCTGTTCCGCAGCACCTGGTGAGTTCATTTCCTTTTCAACCTCAGATCTGCATTAGGGTTCCGCCGTTCATCGGTGTTCTTCCTTGTTCGTCTTCTTTCTGTTCTTAGATCTCATAACCTGATTTGCAACTGATAGTAGAAGTAGGCAATGATAGTCTAGCGTCCTTTACCAACCTCAGAAAACACCTTTACCGCCTGAGATCCAATCAAACAAACATGTTCTTCCACTGCCACCATTTTAGGTTAAATTTATTTCCTCTTTTTAGAACTGTGGCAGATCCAAATTTATACCACCGATCTGTGATATCTGTTTGCGCCATACTTAGAATTTTTTGTAAATCTTTAGCCTCTATACCATTGCGGGCGGTTTATCCTTTAAACTTTGATAACTCATCATATACCATTAGCCCTCTATTAAACCGCCAACCTGCTTTAAGTGCTGAAATCCGGTTTAGTACACCCAAAGGCTTGAAATATCATCGTCTTCCATCATTGCGCCGGTTTGTAAGTTGTAACCATGAACTTTAACCCGAATACCATGCTTTTTTCCAGCTTGTCATCAGAAATGGCCAAACAATTTTGTTCCTGTAATTGGGTTCCTTCCCCAGTTACGGAAGCGCAGCTGGCTGGTTGTGTTGCAACGGGCGCTTTAGCAAATAAGGACACTATCCACTGGCGAGTCCCCGGTCCAGAATTTCCTCCTAAACCCCAAGACGGAGAAGTTATTGTATTTGTTGATCACCTGAGCCGAGGCTTCACTCCTCCTGGATCAAAAAATTTCCGTGACGTGCTCGCCGACTTTCAAATCCATCCCCAAGATATCGGTCCAAACTCCATATCCAATATTTGTGACTGGCAAGTATTCTGTGAAGTGTACCTGCAAGAGGAGCCTACTGTTGATCTGTTCCGGGATTTCTTTTATCTAAACCGCCGTACTGAGTTTACGGATGGCCCCAATACTGAACTAGGCGGGGTTTCAATTCAGAAGAGGAGAGATGTTGATTTCCCTCATGCCAAGCTTCATAGTCATCCTAAGGACTGGAATCAGACTTGGTTCTACTGCCGCAACACAGCCCCAGCCAATGAAAATCCTTTGCCGGGTTACCGTCCACACCGGCTTACCCAAGCTCATCCCTTTCCTCAACGGTTGACAGCCCAGGAGCGAGCAAAATATGCCCCTCAACTGGCAAAGCTCAGAGCCTTTGTTGCAAATGGGCTGACAGGCGTGGATTTTGTCCGATGCTGGGTTTCATGGAGCATTTTACCTTTAAGCCGGCGGCCCGGTTTAATGTGTGAATACACAGGGGATCTGAAAGACCCGCAACGCCATATTGACATCCAGCTGACTGATGATGAAGTCACCGAAGCTGTTAAAAAGATGCTTAATGAGCCAATAGATGTATGCAGCAAAACCGGGCTCAGTCCTTTCTATGCTGCCAATAAACCGCCAAAGGTATAATCTATCGTATTTCTGCCTTTATCCATCCTTTGTTAAATTTCTCCTTTGATGACTTACTATTTGTCTATGCAGGCCGATGATCCATTCTGGAAGAAAAAATCACAAGATAAACCGGTAAAGAATCCTCGGCTTAAGACCAAGGCTTCAAAAAAGCCTATGAAAAGAAGGAACGTTGAACCGTCCGAGCCCATTATTGATGATGATCTGGAAATTCCGGATTCAGAGGTAGAACTTGACTCTCTCGGTTCATTTTTATACACCTTATTGACAATGATCATTATCAGGATGAAGCGGAAGCCAGCCATGCTGATGAGGTAACTATTCTTTCTTCTGATTCTGATCCTGTGCCAGTACCAAGAATCCGTCGAGCCATTCGGAAAGTAAAATTTTCATGCCCTCTTTCTTATTTGGACCCGCACTTTCTTTTAAAGACGCAGCAGCATGAAGCTCGCCGCACAACTCGACATAGTGGCCAAGTGGTGACCTCCTCTGGTTTACCAAATTCGCCGGTTCGCAAACGCCGCCAAGAGGTTGCTTATACTCCTGACACCCTTTACCCTAAGGCGGGTTACATCCGATATCCTCTTAATCCGTCTGACTCAAATTATCAGGGAACTTCCCATTCATCGTCCGGTGAGTCGTCAGCAACACAACTTCCTCCTCTGAAAACCGTCCCTGGGTAAGCATAACATACTTTTAACTTTTTGGTCTTGTATCATATTGTCATATCGATCTTCGTGTCTGCTCTTTTTCAGTGCTAAAGCCAGACCAAGCAAGAAGGCTAGATTGAATAGGCCAACCGACCATGAACCGGCTACCGAGCCGGAGAAAACCCTAGAGGCTATTGACCCGGAGGCTGACACTGTTATGGATAATCCGGAACCTCAAGCAACCGACACGCTTGTTGAACCGGTAGAAAATAATCCAACAAGCCAGTCAGCTGATCCATTAAGTCCAATTGTTGATCCACCGAGTCCGGCTAAAGCATCCGATAAACCGCCAAGCCCTGCCAAAACTACGGACGACGATGTTGTCGTAACTGGCCTTGGTTTCAGCTCCCCTGGTCGTCCTGTCGCGTTATCAAAGCATAGCGCCAAAGAAGACATTTCTGCTATGGACAAAGGGAAATGGAAATCCGAGTTATCCAATTATACCAACCTCAACGCTGAAGACCTTCATTCTGGTTTTTTAAACCGCCTGTATACAAGCCGCGACTTTGAAGCCGGTTTAGTAGGCCTGATGAAGGAGCGGTATGAGGTAAATGTCACTTTCCCTTTGCATAATATTCCAAAAGTCCTTTTGTTAGAACTGGTCTAACGTATCAACTCTAGTAGCCCCCAAGGGCCGGTGCATAACATTGGTTTGAAACGGGTCTTGAATCGATATTTGCATTTTGCTGGTGTAGCCCCCATGAACCGGCTTATATCTTTTAGAATGAACCGGTACATCCTACTAATCTCACCACTTATAATGATGACAATCCATCTGAATCTGAACGAATACGCATTAGCCCCCAAGTGTCAAGTAGATAACTTGTTATGTGCTTGAGACTTTAAAGTAATAGCTGATAAGAAGCAACCCGCATTAGCCCCCAAGTGCCAAGTAGACAACTTGTTATGTGGTTGGGACTTCAATGTTGTAATGCTAACTTATTATCTGTATTTTGCAGGCTGAGTTGTCCAAAAAAGACTCCCAAATCACTGATCTACAAGGAAACATCAAGTCTCAGGTAGACGAAACTTGCAAAGTTAAGAGCGAGCTGACTACCGCTTTAACAACCATGGAGCAGCTGAAGGAATTCTTCAAAGGCGAACAGGCAGATTGGGCAACTGAAAAGACCACCTTGTTAAAGCGGGCAGAAGATGCGGAAAACGCCCTTAAACCGGCCACAGAAGAGCTGAGCAGCCTGAAGCGGCAGATTGATGCCATGACCTCTGCCATCTTTGGTAACAATCTCTTCACCAATATGTAACAACACCAGTTATAAAAACTTCCGGTTTAATAATAATATGATCCTTGTGCAGGTAGCCGTGTTACTCATATTGGCGCAGATATGCGCAAAAAATTGAAGGCAGTCTATACTTTGGTAGAACAGCTTTATACCGGCGCGCAACGAGCTATCTGCACAGCTTCCAATAACCATCCGCCCCCGTCGTGAATCAAGGAAACGCTGGAAAAGGTGTCTATGATGCCTGCCCGGATTGTGGAATTGAAGAAATCCGCTGCTAGGTCCGGTGCCCTTACTGCACTGACGCGCGCCAAGGCCTGGATCTCTGACCTTGATCCGGAAGATGTTGGAAATGGTTACCCAAGCCAAAAAGAGGACGGTTCAGAATTTAACAATGACGATCTCCGGGCTATCACAAGAGAGATGCGACCACTGGCAAGTAAGTTGGCTGAAGATACTAACTTGTCAATTTACCAGAATGTATATGACGCCAGTGGCAAGCGAATAAGTGCTCCGACTTATGACGTGGAAAGTCTGATCCCGCCGATCCGTAAGCACACTTACGCTCCTGATGTTGAACCGTCTGATCTTATACACGACGAAGCTGTCTTTCAAGCCTTATCAGGAATTGATTGGACAACTGTTGACTTCCAGCCACTGGGTGGAGAGAAGGAGGATGAACCGGCGCAGGAAGATCCGCAACCTTCACATCAACCTGAGGCAGAATCATAATCCGGAAGCCGGTTTAACTTGTGCCTATTGTCATCTTTGTGAAAAACAATCATTCTTATGGGCAGTCGAAACGCCTTGTAATAGGCTAGCTTGAACAGCTGATCTGATATGCCATCGTGCATACTTGTTGCACACAATATTGTTAATCCGTCATGCTATATTTGCTTATGATCTTTATCGGTTTTACACGCCCTGTTTCTGCATAAAACAAAGTGAAAACTGTCCTGGCGGTTTACCGCCGGACGGGTCATAATGCCCAATATATAGCCAAGGTTGATAACCATAGCTTTAAATAATGAAATATGAAACATATCATACCTGTGATATTGAATCACCTTGTTGGTTTACCAACATTCTTGTAATAAGGGTGACGACCCAAATACTGAGTATTGATAACTCAAACCATGTTATGCTGGTATATAATAAGTGATGCCGGGTTATGATAAACACCGGATGATCATCGTGGCAACTTATAGTTAACTCCAGGCCGGGCTAAATAAACACCGGTTTATACGGATGACTTATAATCAGGCCGGGCCATTGGATGCCGGTTTAGCTCAAAACTTTAACAAGGGAGAAAAACAAAACTGACCAATAAAAACCAGAGAAAAAAACTTGTAGTCGAGGCTTTTCAAGGGCTGCCAGGCCCAAATGCGAGGCTTTTCATGGGCTGCCAGGCCACTGAGTTAAACCGTTTTACAAAGCCTTTTAAGATGGTCCTCAGTCTTTAACCAATCGCCGGTCTATCATTGACAAGTTCAGGGTCATATGCGATTGACTTGTCAACTTGGCGGGTCATACCAGACTTACCTGGGCGGAGTGACTTACTTAATGAAGGCAGGTTAACTCGGGGTTTTAGGTGTATGTACAGGCTTCCAAGCCACGGCTTGATAGCCTATTGCAAGTGTAGATTTCTTTGTTCATTGCGATAGCAAAGAATCCCCAAGCAACATTTTGAGCTGTGCTCAACAGGTGCCTATGTTTGAGTTGTTCTTGACAACACTCTTTGACCCCTAAGTAATGGCATTGCACCAGCCAAAAGGTGTAGCTATGGTTGAACACAACCAAGCCCCCAAGTGACTTACTATCGTGGCTTTTGAACCAGCCAAGAGGTGTAGCTATGGTTCGAATACGACCAAACCCCAAGTGACTTACTGTCGTGGCTTTTGAGCCAGCCAAGAGGTGTAGCTATGGTTCGAATACGACCAAGCCCCCAGGTGACTTACTGTCGTGGCTTTTGAGCCAGCCAAGAGGTGTAGCTATGGTTCGAATATGACCAAGCCCCCAAGTGACTTATATTGAATAGACAGCTGTAAAGCTGAATCAAAGGGCAAACCGGATGTCACTTCACAAACAGAATCCTCCGTGTAACCACTCATGATATGAGAAAAACAACAGATACCCCGCTTTAGCTGGGGCTCCGGTTTATTGTATTGATCATAATATATACATCGTCAAAATATGTACATGATAGGAGCCTATGGCTCAGGTGTAGTACGGCCGTAGATGAGCTATGTTCCACGGCCGGATCGTCTCCTCCTCTGACTTGCGTGAGTCTTTATGCTCTCGAACATCAATGAGGTAATATGATCCGTTGTTCAGATTCTTGCTGACCACAAAGGGCCCTTCCCAAGGCGGGGATAACTTGTGCATATCGGTCTGATCTTGGATAAGCCGGAGCACTAGATCGCCTTCTTGAAAAGTTCTGGTTTTAACCCGGCGACTGTGATAACGCCGCAGGTCTTGCTGATAAATCGCCGAGCGAGCCGCCGCTACGTCCCGTTTCTCATCCAACAGGTCCAACGCATCCTGGCGTGCTCTTTCATTATCCGCTTCAACATAAGCTGCCACTCGTGGTGAGTCATGACGAATATCACTTGGAAGGACAGCTTCCGCTCCATAAACCATGAAGAAGGGTGTATAACCCGTAGATCTATTGGGGGTGGTGTTAATGCTCCATAAAACGGAAGGCAGCTCTTCAACCCAACAACCCGGTGTCCTCTGCAAAGGAACCATAAGCCGGGGCTTGATCCCCTTCAAGATTTCCTGATTAGCTCTCTCCGCTTGACCATTAGACTGGGGGTGGGCCACTGAAGACACATCAAGACGGATGTGCTCTCTTTGACAGAACTCCTCCATAGCACCCTTGGAAAGATTCGTGCCATTGTCTGTTATAATGTTGTGTGGAAAACCAAAACGGAATATCACCTTCTTCATAAATTGAACCGCCGTGGCTGCATCACATTTGCTAACTGGCTCTGCCTCCACCCACTTGGTAAATTTATCAACCGCCACCAAGAGGTGGGTCTTCTTATCCTTAGACCTCTTAAAGGGTCCAACCATATCAAGCCCCCAGGTTGCAAACGGCCAGGTAATTGGAATCATCCTCAGCTCCTGAGCCGGAACATGAGCCCGGCGTGCAAACTTCTGACAGCCATCGCACCTTTTGACCAAGTCCTCAGCATCAGCATGAGCCGTCAGCCAATAGAAACCGTGACGAAAAGCCTTAGCCACCAGGGACTTTGAACCGGCATGATGACCACAATCACCTTCGTGAATCTCGCGTAAAATTTCACGACCTTCTTCAGGAGAAACACAACATTGAAAAGCCCCTGAGACACTGCAATGATGTAGCTCGCCATTGACAATAGTCATGGACTTGGAACGCCGGATTATCTGCCTGGCCAGAACTTCATCCTCTGGTAACTCACCCCGGTTCATATACGCCAAATATGGGATCGTCCAATCCGGGGTGACATGAAGCGCCGCCACCAACTGAGCCTCCGGATCAGGAATAGCTAAGTCTTCCTCCGAGGGTAGCTTGACCGACGGGTTATGCAAAACATCAAGAAAAACATTGGGCGGCACCGGTTTACGCTGGGAGCCCAACCGGCTTAAAGCGTCCGCCGCTTCATTCTTTCGCCGGTCTACATGATCAACCTGATAACCCTTGAAATGACCTGCAACAATATCCACCTCTCGACGATACGCTGCCATGAGGGGGTCCTTGGAATCCCAAGTACCAGAAACTTGTTGAGCCACTAGGTCCGAGTCACCAAAACATTTAACCCGGCTCAGATTCATCTCCTTAGCCATCCGAAGACCATGGAGCAGGGCCTCGTACTCAGCTGCATTATTAGTACAAGGAAACATCAACCGGAGAACATACCAAAATTTGTCACCTCGAGGGGAAGTAAGAACCACTCCGGCCCCCGAGCCCTCCAATTGCCTGGATCCGTCTAAATGAATCGTCCAGTATCTGTTATCCGGTCTATCCTCTGGCACCTGCAACTCTGTCCAGTCATTGATGAAATCCATGAGTGCTTGAGACTTGATGGCCGTGCGAGGCATCCGTGAGGCCCAAGCTCAATAGACCACTTAGCAACCCGGCCAGTCGCTTCTCTGTTCTGGATGATATCTCCCAAAGGAGCAGAACCGACCACAGTAATGGGATGGCCCTGAAAGTATTGCTTCAGCTTCTGACTTGCCATAAAAACCCCATATAAAAGCTTCTGCCAATGTGGATATCTCTGTTTTGACTCAATGAGCACCTCACTGATATAATAAACTGGCCGTTGAACCGGATACTCCTTTCCTGCCTCCTTGCGCTCCACCACAATAGCCACGCTGACAGCTCGAGCATTAGCAGCCACATATAACAGCAATGGTTCCTTGTCCATGGGAGCAGCAAGAACAGGTGGTTCGGCAAGCTGCCGCTTCAGAGCCTCAAACGCTTCATTAGCCGCATCACTCCAGACAAAGTTGTCCGTTTTCTTCAGCATTTGATATAAAGGGATGGCCTTCTCCCCGAGACGACTTATAAACCGGCTCAATGCTGCAATCCGGCCTGCTAGTCGCTGAACATCATTGATGCACTTCGGTTTATTCAGTGAAGTAATGGCCTTGATCTTCTCCGGATTAGCTTCAATGCCCCTGTTAGACACCAGAAAACCCAAAAGCTTGCCTGCTGGCACACCAAAAACACACTTGGCCGGGTTGAGCATCATCATATAAACCTGGAGGTTATCAAAGGTCTTTAAGTCATCTATTAATGTTTCCTCCTTCCTGGACTTCACCACAATATCATCCACATAAGCATGAACGTTGCGCCCAATCTGGTTATCAAGACAATTCTGAACACAACGTTGATAAGTTGCTTGGGCACTCTTGAGCACAAAGGGCATAGACACATAGCAGAAGGCTCCAAAGGGAGTTATAAAAGCTGTCTTCTCTTGGTCCTTAACTGCCATCTTAATCTGATGATAACCGGAATAAGCATCCAGAAAACTCAAATGCTCACAACCCGCCGTAGCATCAATGATTTGATCGATACGGGGGAGGGCAAAAGGATCAGTCGGACACGCTTTGTTCAAATCCGTGTAATCCACACACATACGCCAGGTGCCATTCTTCTTAAGCACCAGCACCGGATTAGCCAACCACTCCGGATGAAAAACTTCAACAATGAACCCTGCCGCCAAGAGCCGGGCTACCTCCTCACCAATAGCCTTGCGCCTCTCTTCATTGAACCGGCGAAGGAATTGTCGGACCGGTTTAAACTTGGGATCAATATTAAGGGTGTGCTCAGCGAGTTCCCTCGGTACACCTGGCATGTCAGAAGGCTTCCATGCAAAGATATCCCGATTCTCACGGATGAACTCGATGAGCGCGCTTTCCTATTTCGGATCCAGATTTGCACTGATGATGAACTGTTTGGATGAATCGCCGGGCACAAAATCAACCATCTTAGTCTCATCAGCCGATTTAAACTTCAAGGCCGGATCATGCTCCGTGGTTGGTTTCTTCAAAGAAGTCATGTCCGCCGGATCAACGTTGTCCTTATAGAACTTCAACTCCTCTGCTGCACAAACCGACTCAGCATAGGCCGCATCACCTTCCTCACACTCCAAAGCGATCTTGCGGCTTCCATGTACTGTGATAGTCCCTTTATGACCCGGCATCTTGAGCTGCAGATAAACATAACAGGGTCGTGCCATGAACTTAGCATAAGCCGGCCGTCCAAACAGGGCATGATACGGGCTTTGGATTTTCACCACTTCGAAAGTCAATGTCTCTGATCTTGAGTCATACTCATCTCCAAAAGCGACTTCCAGAGCTATTTTACCAACCGGATAGGCTGATTTGCCAGGCACCACACCATGGAAAACAGTGTTCGACGGTTTAAGATTCTTATCTGTCAACCCCATACAACGGAAGGTGTCATAATATAAGATGTTGATACTGCTGCCTCCGTCCATGAGCACCTTAGTGAACTTATAACCTCCAACCTGAGGCGCCACCACCAACGCCAAATGACCCGGATTGTCAACCCGGGGCGGGTGATCCTCTTGGCTCCAGACAATAGGCTGCTCAGACCATCACAAATAACGAGGCACTGCCGGTTCAACCGAGTTCACCGCTCGTTTATGAAGCTTCTGATCGCGTTTGCATAAGCTGGTGGTGAAAACGTGGTACTGTCCACTATTCAACTGCTTTGGGTGACTTTGGTACCCTGACTGTTGCTGTTGCGGTCCTTGTTGGTTATAACCACCCTGGTTGCTCTGATTGCCTTGATTGCCATGTCCACCCTGATTGCCTTGGAATCCTGGACCGGAGTTGCCTCCTCCATAACCTGGCCCATAGGACCCGGGTCCTGAACCGCCGGATGGTCCATGATCATTCCGGAAGAAGTCTGAATTTTTGAATTCTCGCATGATATAACAATCTTTCCAGAGGTGCGTGGCGGTTTGTCCTGCGTTCCAGGATGCTTCGGGCAGGGCTGGTTCAACAGGTAATTCAGGCGCTCCGGATTAGGACTGGGCTCTGCCCTTCTTGGGGGCGGCTTTCCTTTACGACGCTGACCATTACCCTGTGTATTGGTGTTAGCCACAAAATCTGAATTATGATCTGCTTTCCGCTTACCATTATTATTGTGGCCCGTCGGGTTATGCTGCTGCCCCTTGGCGTTGCCGCTCTTCTTTCCCTTCCCCGGTTTGTCATCGTCAGACTCGGGGTCCTTGGTACTATTAGAATCAGCATACTTAACCAGAGCAGCCATAAGTGTTCCCATGTCATTGCAGTGACGCTTGAGCCGTCCCAACTTCAACTTTAAAGGCTGAAACCGACAATTCCCCTCCAATGTTATAATCGCCGAGTCGGCATTGATGCGATCCGAAGAATGTAAGATCTCTGAAACCCGGCGCACCCAACGGGTTGTTGACTCGCCTTCTCCCTGAACGCAGGCGGCTAAGTCCACAATTGACATAGGTTGCTTGCACGTGTCTTTGAAGTTTGCTATAAACTGGGCTTTTAACTCAGCCCATGTCCCAATGGAATTAACTGGTAAGCTTTTCAACCACGTGCGAGCTGTTCCATCCAACATCATAGCGAAATATTTCGCGCAGGCCGCTTCATCCACATCTAACATCTCCATAGCCATCTCATAACTCTCAATCCATGACTCGGGAGGCACATCAGCGGTGTAACTAGGCACCTTACGGGGGGCCTTGAAATCCTTGGGCAGCCGTACATTGCGCAAAGCCGGGACGAGGCAGGGCACCCCCCAAGAGCTGAAAGTAAGGCCTTGCTCTATGGAAGCCACCGGACGAACCGGAGTGAGCTGACGGTCCTGCGCTGCTAACTCGGCTTCTCGACGTGCTCCATTGTTCACCACATCCTGAGCATTTGCCCCACCACGCGCCAGATTAGGTCCTCGAGGAGCGTCTCGGTTCCGCGCACTGCTTGACACAACCGATTCATCGATGTGCCTGCTATAACTCCGGCTCGGGCGTGGGGTTGAATGAATTCTGTCTCGGCTGTATGAATAAGCCTGCTGCTGCACCATAGCCGTCTGAAGAAGATCCCTAGCACACCGCGTCTCAACCGCCGCTGGGGATTCACCCTCCATTGGAATAGCGGCTAATCATGATGCGGCAGTGATCATATTATCCAAAGGGGTGGAGAAGTGACCCGGCAGCGCCGGTACAATCTGCAGCGGGTTATGGGTCCGTCGAGGGGGGTCCGTCATTCGTGGCTGATCCGGTGCTCCGGTCCTCGGCGCCTCAATCCGGTTCACCGCTGCCGGATTACTGGTTCCTGCTCCTGGCGTGCCAAAGAGATTCATTGCCTCATAAACCGGTGGTAGTCGTGACCGGTGCCTTCTCCTTAACACGTCGTTTGAAGCGTTCTGATCCAACAGGAGTCGATAATTTTCCGCCTGAACCCGCTGTGCTTGTGCCTCTAAAGCGGCCCGCTCCTCAGCCATCCTAGTTTCTTCAGCCGCTAAGTCCTCGTTAGCTTGAGTTATCTGATCCAGCAGCTTAGCCACCTCCGCATTATGCTGATCTTGCGTGTCGGCGGTAACTTGTCTGGTCAGTAAGGTCGTCCAGGCGTCCAATAAATCGGACAAGATTTGGGCCGGCCGGCGCGCGGGGCCTCTCGCCCCAGCTGCCGATCCGGAAATTATCGCTGCCGCGGTTGAAGATTGCAACGTGGGCTGAGTTCCAGCCATGAAGATCGCAACCCGGTTCGCCGGTTCAAAGGGGTCCGGAATACTGTCGCCATCAGAATAGCCCCCAAACTGGCCATCTTGCAGTTGGTACAGTGACTCGGTCTCCCCGGTGGACGACTCGTCATCTGAGTGGACGACGGTCTCGCCATCGGACGCCGGTTCAAGTTCCGCACCATTGATGAATCCTATGAACGCATGCTTCACGGCGGGCTGAACCCGGGCAGGGCTTGCACGCTGAGCCGTCTCGACGAGGTCGGTGCAGATGTCCGGCTCAGGGCCCGGTTCGCCGATCTTGCCGATGAAGACGTGAATTCCTCCAAAGGGGACCCGGTACCCGTACTCGATTGAGCCGGCCTCGGGGCCCCAGCCTGCGTCGTCGATGTAGAGCGTGCCGCGACGACTCTTGGTCATCCGGCCCACGGCGTATCCCTTGAGCCCTTCAAAATTGCCCTTCAAGAACACGAAACCATCGCGCGATAGCCCCACGGTGGGCGCCAACTATCGTGGAATTGTCACGGCAAATGTCCAAGCAAAAGGACTTAGTCGTGGAGCCATCGCAACGGGTTAGCTTAAAGGGGTTAAATCGGACAAGGGACATGAGAGTTTTATACTAGTTCGGCCCCTTACGATGAAGGTAAAAGCCTACTTCTAGTTGTGATGGAATTGTTGGGGTTTCGATGACCAGGGAGCGAATACGCTTTGCCTGAGTCTCGAGTTGTTGTGTGTTGTCCTTGAACCGCCGCCGGGTCGTGCCTTTATATACACAGGTCGACGCCCGCCGGCTTACAGAGTCCCGATGCCGGTTTATACACATACCGGCTCGGTCTCTACTTTGTCATATCTTACAATACAAGTCATGTACTACATGGCGGTTTATAGCTACAGGCCCTAATCTACCTTTGGGCCTTGGGCCTTCTAGTCTCTGTAGTAAACCGCTTTATTCATTGTCTTCATGGGCTTTTAAGTATAACAATCCATTATGGGGATAACCCGGCTTCCTTGGCCGGTTTACACCTAGTAGTAATATCCCCAACACTATCAGGACTAAGTTCATCATAAATTAAAGTTCAATTAATCATATTACTTAGTAACTCCCACTTAGATAGACATCCCTCTAGTATCTAAATGATCACGTGATCCGTATCAACTAAACCATGTCCGATCATCACGTGAGATGGAGTAGTTTTCAATGGTGAACATCACTATGTTGATCATATCTACTATATGATTCACGTTCGACCTTTCGGTCTCAGTGTTCCAAGGCCATATCTCCATATGCTAGGCTCGTCAAGTTTAACCCGAGTATTCTGCGTGTGCAAAACTGGCTTGCACCCGTTGTATGTGAACGTAGAGCTTATCACACCCGACCATCACGTGGTGTGTCAGCACGAAGAACTATCGCAACGGTGCATACTCAGGGAGAACACTTATACCTTGAAATTTTAGTAAGGGGTCATCATATAAAGCTACCGTCGTACTAAGCAAAATAAGATGCATAAAAGATAAACATCACATGCATTCAAAATATATAACATGATATATATGGCCATCATCATCTGGTGCCGTTGATCTCTATCTCTGTAGTACTGTCATGATCTCCATCGTCACCGGCATGACACCATGATCTCTATCAACGTGTCGTCACATGGTCGTCTCGCCAACTATTGCCTTTTGCAACTATTGCTATCGCATAGCGATAAAGTAAAGCAATTACATGGCGCTTGCATCTTTATGCAAATAAAGAGACAACCATAAGGCTCCTGTCAGTTGCCGATAACTTTACAAAACATGATCATCTCATATAACAATTTATATGGCATCACGTCTTGACCATATCACATCACAACATGCCCTGCAAAAACAAGTTAGACGTCCTCTACTTTGTTTTTGCAAGTTTTACGTGGCTGCTACGGGCTTCTAGCAAGAACCTTTCTTACCTACGCATCAAAACCACAACAATTTTTCGTCAAGTATGCTGTTTTACCCTTCAACAAGGATCGGGCGCAGTCAAACTTGATTCAACTAGAGTTCGAGAAACAGACACCCGCCAGACACCTGTGTACGAAGCACGTCGGTAGAACCAGACTCATGAACGTGGTCATGTAATGTCGGTTCGGGCCGCTTCATCCAACAATACCGCCGAATCAAAGTAAGACATTGCTGGTAAGCAGTATGACTATTATCGCCCACAACTCTTTGTGTTCTACTCGTGCATATAACATCTACGCATAAACCTGGCTCGGATGCCACTGTTCGGGAACATAGTATTTCAAAAAAATTCCTACGATCACGCAAGATCTATCTAGGAGAAGCATAGCAACGAGCCGGGAGAGTGTGTCCACGTACCATCATAGACCGAAAGCGGAAGCGTTTATCAACGCGGTTGATGTAGTCGTACGTCTTCACGATCCGACCGATCCTAGCACCGAACGTACGGCACCTCCATGTTTAGCACACGTTCAGCTCGACGACGTCCCTCGTACTCTTGATCCAGTTGAGGCCGAGGGAGAGTTCTGTCAGCACGACGGCGTGGCGACGGTGATGATGAAGTTACCGATGCAGGGCTTCGCCTAAGCACTACGACGATATGACCGAGGTGTGTAACTGTGGAGGGGGGCACCGCACACGGCTAAAAGATCAACTTGTGTGTTCTAGGGTGCCCCCCTCCCCACGTATATAAAGGAGGGAGGGGGAGGCCGGCCGGCCCTAGGGGCGCGCCCAAGGAGGGGGAGTCCTACTAGGACTACTAGTCCTAGTAGGATTCCACCACAAGGGAGAGAGGGGAAGGAAGGAGAGGGAGAGGGAGTAGGAAAGGGGGGCGCCGCGCCCCTTCCCTTGTACAATTTGGACTGCAAGGGGGGCCGCGCGGCCTGCCCTGGCTGCCCTCCTCTCTCTCCAACAAGGCCCATGGTGGCCCATTAGTTCCCCCGGGGGGTTCCGGTAACCCCTCCGGCACTCTGGTTTTACCCAAACTTTCTGGAACACTTCCGGTGTCCGAATAACATGGTCCAATATATCAATCTTTATGTCTCGACCATTTCGAGACTCCTCATCATGTCCGTGATCTCATCCCGGACTCCGAACAACCTTCGGTCATCAAATCACATAACTCATAATATAAATCGTCATCGAACGTAAAGCGTGCTGACCCTACGGGTTCGAGAACTATGCAGACATGACCGAGACACATCTACGGTAAATAACCAATAGAGGAACCTGGATGCTCATATTGGCTCCTACATATTCTACGAAGATCTTTATCGGTCAAACCGCATAACAACATACGTTGTTCCCTTTGTCATCGGTATGTTACTTGCCCGAGATTCGATTGTCGGTATCATCATACCTAGTACAATCTCGTTACCGACAAGTCTCTTTACTTGTTCCGTAATGCATCATCCCGCAACTAACTCATTAGTCACATTGCTTGCAAGGCTTATAGTGATGTGCATTACCGAGAGGGCCCAGAGATACCTCTCCGATACACGGAGTGACAAATCCTAATCTTGATCTATGCTAAGTCAACAAACACCATCGGAGACACCTGTAGAGCATCTTTATAATCACCCAGTTACGTTGTGACATTTGATAGCACACAAGGTGTTCCTCCGGTAGTCGGGAGTTGCATAATCTCATAGTCAGAGGAACATGTATAAGTCATGAAGAAAGCAATAGCAATAAAACTAAACGATCATTATGCTAAGCTAACGGATGGGTCTTGTCCATCACATCATTCTCTAATGATGTGATCCCGTTCATCAAATGACAACACATGTTTATGGTCAGGAAACTTAACCATCTTTGATTAACGAGCTAGTCAAGTAGAGGCATACTAGGGACACTCTGTTTTGTCTATGTATTCACACATGTATCAAGTTCCGGTTAATACAATTCTAGCATAAATAATAAACATTTATCGTGATATAAGGAAATATAAATAACAACTTTATTATTGCCTGTAGGGCATATTTCCTTCACTCGGGGCTCAACTCCTCCTGAGAAACCCACGCGGGGTCCTCCGGGCCCGTATATTGGGACATCAGGGAGCCCCGGGCCTGCAGTAGCAAGATGCGGCGCGCCACCCAATTGCTCACGATGTGGCCTCCGGTCAATCCAGCCTTCTTCAGACAAGCGGTGGCCTCCGCCAGGACCTTGGCCTCTGGGGTCGGTTTGGTGAGCGGAGCCCATGAGAACAACTTTTGTGGGGGTTCGTTCGCAAAGGCCGGCAGGTCATCACCGAGAATCTCAACATAAAACCAGGACTTATGCCACTCCCAAACGGACTTTACAAGATTGAAGGAAAACAAGGTGGAGTTGGTGCGAAGCTGCAGAATGGGGCCCCGAAGATTGCAGACAGCGCCTTCGTTCGATTGGACGCATACTCGAAATAAATAGCGGAACAAATCGAAGTGTGGAGCTACCCCAAGGTAGCATTCATAGAAAGTGATGAAGTTGGCGATGTGGAGCGCCCCGTTGGGCGAAATATGATGGAGTTGGCAGCCAAAAAAGTGCAGCAGGTCACACACATGAAGGGGTGGACCAGGAAGCCGAGCCCCCGCCCGAAGTAGCCTAAACACAATATGTGCTTGTTGGCACGGGAATCCGGCGGAACCTCCCCAGACGGAAGGCGCACCTTCAGCTCTGCTGGCATGGAGAAGTCCTCTTTGTACCCTTCGTTCTCGCCCTCTGTGGTCGCCGAGGGAAACCACTTCCTAGTGGATTTGGGTGTGGCACACCCCGGAGTAGCCCTCCCTTTCGGGGCGGATTGTTTCCGCTTCCCGCCGGCAAAGCTCGATGATGGCTCCTGACGGGAGACCCGCTTCCCCTTCTCGCTCCTTGTCTTGGCCATCGGCGACGAGGGCGCGGGGCCAAGATGCGCAAGGCGGCGGCGCGGCGAAGGGTTTGAGAAAGACAGCGAAGTGGAATGCGCCAGAGCAGGGTGGGATTTTAAACCCCTCATTTCGCTCTCTTTATAAACAACCAGACCGGAAGCACCGCCCATCCAGGGTGGTATGGGCGTTTCCATCCCTTTGTTTCCATTTATGTGCATGAGGCCATATACATGAGAACTATTGCTCAAATATTTTGCCATCATACTGAGTTGTTCCATGTTTCAACTCACACGGCTTTCTAGAGCAGAGGAGGGGTGCTGGTGCTTCAGAGGATCAATGTCTTGCGAAGGACTGTTGGTGCAAATGGACGATTTTGTAAGGACGAATATATAAAATGTACTGGGAGCCAATCTGTATATAGCATCTGGTCACTCTATAGTCCATCTGGAGGCTCAGATTGCATTGCTGCACTCATAACATTAGTTGGCTCGTTGCACAGGATACATCCTCGGGGCTCTGGTGCTTCAGAGGACCAATGTCTTGCGAAGGACTGTTGGTGCAAATGGACGATTTTGTAAGGACGAATATATAAAATGTACTGGGAGCCAATCTGTATATAGCATCTGGTCACTCTATTGTCCATCTGGAGGCTCAGATTGCATTGATGCACTCATAACATTAGTTGGCTCGTTGCACAGGATACATCCTCGGGGCTCTGGTGCTTCAGAGGACGAATGTCTTGCGAAGGACTGTTGGTGCAAATGGACGATTTTCTAAGGACCAATATATAAAATGTACCGGGAGCCCATCTGTATATATATATGGTCCCTCTATTGTCCATCTGGAGGCTCAGATTGCATTGGTGCATTCATAACATTAGTTGGCTCGTTGCACAGGATACATCCTCGGGGCGCTGGTGCTTCAGAGGACGAATGTCTTGCGAAGGACTGTTGGTGCAAATGGACGATTTTCGAAGGACCAATATATAAAATGTACCGGGAGCCATCTGTATATAGCATCTGGTATGTCTATTGTCCATCTGGAGGCTCAGATTGCATTGGTGAATTCGTAACATTAGTTGGCTCGTTGCACAGGATACATCCTGAGTGAAGGGAAAAGGGAGCGAAGGGAATGTTTGCTCGATTCAGAGAGTTCAAACGGATGCGCAAACTATTCCAAACACTGACGAAGCATCAGTTTTGCTCTGAGATCCATGCTAGATGATCCAACGGTAGAAAAGTCGTTCGGTTTTTTTCTTTTTGCGAAATGAAAAGTCATTCGTTTTGAATAGCTAAAAATCTGATGTCAGATGTTAGATTTTTAGCGTTTAGGAATTAATTTACTCTGTTTGCTTACTCTGCTATCTTGGTGTTGCTTGTGTGCGTTTCTCTATTTTCCATTTTGTGACGTTGCTTGTATTCCCAGTTCTTGTTTTTTGTTTTAGCTTCATCGTTGCGTTAGTGATGATTTATAAGGGAGAGAATCATCTGCCTGCTTTTACTTTGTTTCGTTTTTGAAAAAAAGAAAGGTAAAAGAGGAGGTCATCTTTATAAAGGAAGAGCAGCAAAGCAAAGAGGACCGTCCTTAGATCATCACGTAGAACACGCAAGGCACAAACGCCTGCCATGCCATTGGTAGGTTACATGCAATATATGTGCAATCAGATCTAACAAATGCGATATGAGCAACTATATGCCATTCACATGTCGGGCCCGACCTCTAAAATAGAAGTCTGGCTAGAGATTAAGTGAAGCAGAAACATTATTGTATTAGTGGTGCATGGATCTCTCTTCTGCTGTGTATTGGTGGGAGAAATGGCAGCTGCGGATCCTGGTGCTCGGCAGCCTCACTAGTAGAAAACAGGCTTAGGTCACAGGACAGTTTTCACATTAGTCCCGGTTCAGTCACGAACCGGGACTAATGTGAGCATTGGTCCCGGTTCGTGCGGCCAGGGACCTGCCGGGCCTCGTGGGGGCATTGGTCCCGGTTCGTCCGGACCTTTTGGTCCCGGTTGGTGGGACAAACCGGGACCAATGGGCCACGCTCCTGGCCCACCACCCTTTAGTCCCGGTTCCTACCACAAACCGGGACTAAAGGCCTGGTCCTAGTTGCGGCCAGTGTTTAGTCCCGCCTCGCCAACCGAAGGGCGCTCACACCAGTTTCTATGAAATTTACTATGAATTTAGGTTTAATTTTCTCTATAAGCGCATCTATGTTCAATTTTTATATTTATAAAATAAATAAACCTTAATAAAATAAATAAAACTAAATAAACCTTAATAAAATAAAATAAAATAAACTATAGTAACTACAATAAATAAACCTTAAAAATTAAGTAAAAATAGCAGCAGTAAAATAAATAAAAATAGCAGCAGTAAAATAAATAAAAATAAAATAATTAAAGTAAAATACATAAGTAATTAGAAATAAAATAAATAAGTTTTTTGTTGTAAGTAGAAACAAAACAAAACAAATAAAGCAAAAGAGAAAAAAAACAAAGAAAAAAAATTATGCCACCTACTGGGCCACCACGGCCTGAATACGACTAGAAACCCATCCATGGGCCAGGATTCAGGCCCGCAGAAGGCCCAGTAAGCCCACAGGCAAATAGTGACAGAATAGGCCCGTAAGCCTGCATTTGAGGGGAGCTCGAAGTGGTCAGCGCAGCTGCGCTTATAAACCACTGTCGAAGCCTCTCGGCTAGCGAGGTGGGACTAAACATCCCACCGCACCGCGCCAGTTCCAGCACAAGGCCTTTGGTCCCGGTTGGTGCCACCAACCGGGACTAAAGGGGGCATTGGTCCCGGTTCGTGGCACCAACCGGGACCAAAGGCCTTTAGTCCCGGTTGGTGCCACCAACCGGGACCAATGAGTTCCCTATATATACCCCATCGCCATAGCAGAGCACTCCAGAGTGCTCTGTTTTTTCTGGCCGGCGAGGGGAGGGCATTTGGGTGCTCTAGCTCACCTCCTATGCACATGAGGTGTTCGATGAAATGTCTGAGCCACACTAGTTAATCTTTGTCCTCTCGAAACTCGACCTCCGAGCTCCATTTTCCCCGAGATTTGTCTAGGTTTAGCGGTCCGTCACGTCCCGTCCCCGTCTTCACCGCCGTCGATCGCCCGCGCCGATTTCGTCGCCAGCACCACCGTGGTGAGCCTCTTATTCTTATCTTCTTTCTGAAAGGAAAAAATTCTTACTTTAGATAGTTACTTGTCTAATTTTGTTACTTTTATTATTCCTTCTTATTACATAGTGCGATGGTTTTGGTATCCGCCCCCGTCGGCCCTCGTCCTGTCTATGATTCGGATGTGGTATATATTATCTTTTTATAACTATTTGGTTCATTTATTGTTTCTGACAAATATACCGACCAACGTGACATAGATTTTATTTATCTAGGAGGTGGTTGAACCGGAAATTCTAACCGACCCTATTGTCGAGAGGTTAAATTTAGTTGAAGAAGAAAACAATTACTTGAAGGAAAAAATAAAAAAATTGAGGAGGAGAAGATGATATTGGAGTTGCATGTTGCGGATGTCGTCGATGATCACAAGATCAAGATGGATGCAATGCGCTTGAAGATTAGAAAGATTAGAGAATATGCCATTCATACCGAGGCTTGGTATCATTATGCCGTTGGATCAATTGTTACCTTGGTTGCGATTATGATCGCATTTGTTTTCGCATTGAAATATTTTACATAGTTTCAATGTATGGTTTAATTAATTAGATGCTCTGGAGAGCTATATATATGTTGTTAGATGAGAACTATGTATGTACTTTGGTTCTAATGTGATGATGAACTTCTATTAATTTGGTCACTTAATTATCTATTCATGATGTTCTGTAATGGTTTTTGACACACTTAATTATATATAATGCACGCAGATGAACCGGCAATGGATGTACGGTGACAGACACACCTCCGAGTACATTAAGGGCGTGCATGATTTTCTCGAAGTGGCTGAGGCAAACAAGCAGAATGGTTCTATGTGTTGTCCACGCCCTATATGTGGGAATACGAAGTCTTACTCTGACCGGAATATCCTTCACACCCACCTGCTTTACAAGGGTTTCATGCCACACTATAATGTTTGGACGAGGCACGGAGAAATAGGGGTTATGATGGAAGACGGCGAAGAAGAAGAGGACGATGACAACTATGTGCCCCCTGAATACGGTGATGCTGCAACGGGGGAAGCTGCTGAAGATCAAGAGGAACCAGACGATGTGCCCAATGATGCTGCAAGGGGGGAAGCTGCTGAAGATCAAGAGGAACCAGTGCCCGATGATGATGATCTCCGCCGGGTCAGAGTCGATGCAAGGACGCAATGCGAAAGTCAAAAGGAGAAGCTGAAGTTCGATCGCATGTTAGAGGATCACAAAAAAGGGTTGTACCCCAATTGCGAAGATGGCAACACAAAGCTCGGTACCGTGCTGGAATTGCTGCAGTGGAAGGCAGAGAATGCTGTGCCTAACAAAGGATTTGAGAAGCTATTGAAAATATTGAAGAAGAAGCTTCCAAAGGATAACGAATTGCCCGACAGTACATACGCAGCAAAGAAGGTCGTATGCCCTCTAGGATTGGAGGTGCAGAAGATACATGCATGCCCTAATGACTGCATCCTCTACCGCGGTGCGTACAAGGATCTGAACGCATGCCCGGTATGCGGTGCATTGCGGTATAAGATCAGACGAGATGACCCTGGTGATGTTGACGGCGAGCCCCCCAGGAAGAGGGTTCCTGCGAAGGTGATGTGGTATGCTCCTATAATACCACGGTTGAAACGTCTGTTCAGAAACGAAGAGCATGCCAAGTTGATGCGATGGCACAGTGAGGACCGTAAGAAAGACGGGAAGTTGAGAGCACCCGCTGACGGGTCGCAGTGGAGAAAAATCGAGAGAAAGTACTGGGCTGAGTTTGCAGCTGACCCAAGGAACGTATGGTTTGGTTTAAGCGCGGATGGCATTAATCCTTTCGGGGAGCAGAGCAGCAATCACAGCACCTGGCCCGTGACTCTATGTATGTATAACCTTCCTCCTTGGATGTGCATGAAGCGGAAGTTCATTATGATGCCCGTTCTCATCCAAGGCCCTAAGCAACCCGGCAACGACATTGATGTGTACCTAAGGCCATTAGTTGAAGAACTTTTACAGCTGTGGAATGGAAACGGTGTACGTACGTGGGATGAGCACAAACAGGAGGAATTTAACCTGCACGCGTTGCTGTTTGTAACCATCAACGATTGGCCCGCTCTCAGTAACCTTTCAGGACAGACAAACAAGGGATACCACGCATGCACGCACTGTTTAGATGACACTGAAATTATATACCTGGACAAAAGCAGGAAGAATGTGTACCTGGGCCATCGTCGATTTCTTCCGACCAACCATCAATGTCGAAAGAAAGGCAAGCATTTCAAAGGCGAGGCCGATCACCGGAAGAAGCCCGCCATGCGTACCGGTGATCACGTACTTGCTATGGTCAATGATTTACACGTAATCTTTGGAAAGGGTCCCGGCGGACTAGCTGTTCCGAATGACGCTGAGGGACACGCACCCATGTGGAAGAAGAAATCTATATTTTGGGACCTACCCTACTGGAAAGAGCTAGAGGTCCGCTCTTCAATCGACGTGATGCACATGACGAAGAACCTTTGCGTGAACCTGCTAGGCTTCTTGGGCGTGTATGGGAAGACAAAAGATACACCTGAGGCACGGGAGGACCTGCAATGTTTGCACGAAAAAGACGGCATGCCTCCGAAGCAGTATGAAGGTCCTGCCAGCTACGCTCTTACGAAAGAAGAGAAAGAAATCTTCTTTGAATGCCTGCTCAGTATGAAGGTCCCGACTGGCTTCTCGTCGAATATAAAGGGAATAATAAATATGCCAGAGAAAAAGTTCCAGAACCTAAAGTCTCATGACTGCCACGTGATTATGACGCAACTGCTTCCGGTTGCATTGAGGGGGCTTCTACCGGAAAATGCCCGATTAGCCATTGTGAAGCTATGTGCATTCCTCAATGCAATCTCTCAGAAGGTGATCGATCCAGAAATCATACCAAGGCTAAGGAGTGATGTGGCGCAATGTCTTGTCAGTTTCGAGCTGGTGTTCCCACCATCCTTCTTCAATATCATGACGCGAATCCTAGTTCATCTAGTCGACGAGATTGTCGTTCTGGGGCCCGTATTTCTACACAATATGTTCCCCTTTGAGAGGTTCATGGGAGTCCTAAAGAAATATGTCCGTAACCGCGCTAGGCCAGAAGGAAGCATCTCCATGGGCCATCAAACAGAGGATGTCATTGGGTTTTGTGTTGACTTCATTCCTGGCCTTAAGAAGATAGGTCTCCCTAAATCACGGTATGAGGGGAGACTGACTGGAAAAGGCACGCTTGGAGGGGGGACTCAATAATATGAAGGGACGGGCATTCTTGGTCTCAAGCACACTACACAGTTCTACAGAACTCTACCTTGGTGACCCCGTATGTCGATGAACACAAGAACAGTCTGCGCTCCAAACACCCGGAGCAGTGTGACGACTGGATTACATGTGAACACATCAAGACTTTCAGCAGTTGGTTGGAAACACATCTCAGAGGTGACACCACTGTTTGTGATGAGTTTTACTCGTTGTCCAGGGGACCATCTTCGACTGTATTGACTTACAAAGGATACGAGATAAATGGGAATACATTTTACACGATCGCCCAAGATCAAAAGAGCACCAACCAAAACAGCGGTGTCCGCTTTGATGCAGCAACCGAGAGGGGAAAGGACACATATTATGGTTACATAATGGACATATGGGAACTTGACTACGGACATGATTTTAAGGTCCCTTTGTTTAAGTGCAAATGGGTCAATCTGTCAGGAGGCGGGGTACAGGTAGACCCACAGTACGGAATGACAACAGTGGATCTGAACAATCTTGGGTACACTAACGAACCGTTCGTCCTAGCCAATGATGTGGCACAGGTTATCTATGTGAAGGACATGTCTACCAGACCGAGGAAAATAAAAGATAAGGAAGCGAATACATCATACGATGAGCCAAAGCGCCACATAGTTCTTTCAGGAAAAAGGGACATTGTGGGAGTGGAGGGCAAGACAGACATGTCTGAAGATTATGAAAAGTTTCATGAAATTCCTCCCTTCAAAGTCAAGGCTGACCCAAGCATCCTGATAAACAATGAAGATTATCCATGGTTACGGCGCAATAAGCAAATGACACAAGCGAAGAAAAAGTGAAGACTTTCTCCCGCAACTATTATGATGATACCATGCCAACTTTGTAATAGACGAGTATGATACCATTGTCCGTTTTGTACAAGAAGTGCATCTAGTTTTTGTCGTAACCCTCTCAACTTTCTTGCACATGCTATGTGGATGAAATGATGATACCATGCCAACTTTCAACCTTCTCAGAGTTCATTTGAAATGCTTTTCAATTTTAGGGTCTTATAGCTCAAAATAATTAGTAAATGCATAAAAAATAACAGGCCAAAAATTAAAAATTATGCCACCTACTGGGCCACCGCGCCTGAATACGATTAGAAATGCATCCATGGGCCAGGATTCAGGCCCGCAGAAGGCCCAGTAGGCCCACAGGCATGTACAGAGAGGTTAGGCCCGTAAGCCTGCTTTAGAGAGGAGCTCGACAGCTCAGGCGCACCGCACCTTATAAACAGGTGCGGCTCTCTCTCAGCTAGCGAGGTGGGACTAAACTCACCACCACGCCGCTGTGCAAGGCCATTGGTCCCGGTTGGTGGCACGAACCGGGACCAATTCCACCCTTTGGTCCCTGTTGGTGCCACGAACCGGTACTAATGAGGCTGTGGCCCCACGAGCACCTTTAGTACCGGTTCGTGGCACGAACCGGTACTAGAGTTTCTTACGAAGCAGTTTTTTAGTCCCACCTCGCTAGCTGAGAGGCACTACGAGCGGTTTATAAGCCCTGAGTGCAGAGACGATGAAGAAGAGGCGCAATGCTCACGTTGCTTAGCTTCAAGCCTTGAGGAATAAGGTAGACTGCATGGAGCTATGTGCAGTGCAGTCGACACTATTCAGAAAGGCTTGAACCAAATCAACGAGCATTGCGCCTCTTTTTTATTTTTAATAACTTATTACAACTCCGGACTTCTTGTGATGGATATATATGAGAAATGATGATCCATGGAAAAGTTTTATATATGCAAAAGTTACATTTTTAGAAAAGTTTTATATATCTAGCTAGGAAAGGAAGAAGAAGAAAAAGAAGGAGAGGAAAAAGGAAAATAAGAAGAGGAAGAAAGGAGAAGAAGAGGAGAGGAAGAAGAGGAGAAATAAATAAGAAGAGGAAAAAAGAAGAAAAAGAAGAGGAGAAGAAGAAAGGAATAGAAGAGAAGAAGAAAAATAGAAAAATTCTATTTTTTCTTCTTCTCTCCTCTATTCCTTTCTTCTTCTCCACTTTTTTTTCTTCGATCTTCTCCTCTATTCCTTTTCTTCTTCTCCTCTTTTTATTTCTTCTTCGTTTTCTTATGTTTTATCGGGTCTGTCGTCGTCGATATACCCCTCTCCCGATAACTTCAACACGAGGGGGGGTCGATATACCCCCTCCCCGATAATATTATTTTCCCATGTACGTATGTCGTCGTTGTCGATATAACCCCCTCCCGATAACTTCAACACGTGGGGGGGTCAATATACCCCCTCCCCGATAACATTATTTTCCCATGTATGTATGTCGTCGTTGTCGATATATATAACTCCCTCCCAGATAACTTCGACATGATGGACGGTCGATATTTATACCCCCTCTCGACCGTGATAACTTATACCACGGGAGCACCCCCCGGCCCTCTCGCTCGACCAAAACTCTCGAGGACACCCAAACCCTAGAAAAAAATGATGTCGGTCTCCTACCCCCTCCCGCCGCGCCCCTACCCTTGAAGCGTTGCCGAGGCCACCCCAAACCTGGAATAAGCTAGGTCTACGTTTGCACTAATATATCCACCTGCTGTCATGTTTGTGTAATAATTGCCATGTTGTAATATTTGCAGAAACAATGGAGCACGGACGAGATGAGCAAGCAGAAGAGGTGTTGGGGGACATAATCTTAGCCGGAGGTGATATCTTGTTGTATCTTAACGACAATGATGGTCTGGAAGAACAGGGTGAAGAAGCAGGCTACGGTGATCGAAGAGTGGAGGAGGAAAGACATGATTATGATGGCTCCGGTGACCCAATGCTGGTGCAAGAAGGAGCCCGTGGTGACGGCTCCGGTGACCGGACAGAGTCCGGCCAGGTAAATGTATTAGTTAAGCCTGTGCTGACTAGCTAATTGATGCATTCATTGTTTTGGTATGTACACAAATTAATTAACGCTCGTCTTTCTTATTTTTTCTAGCCCTCCGGATCGAGCACAACTTCGGTAAAGAGACGAGGCCCGAAGAGAAAGTTGCGCTCGGATGAAAGGTTTGAGATCAAAGCAATCGCGCGCGACGGCCAACCGATTGAATCCATCCGGACAAAGGATGCATTTGCTTCTCAGTGCGGGGTTCTAGTTAGGGACAAGATCCCGATCAGCATCCAGCAATGGTATAAGCCTAAGAAGGAAGACCCTGAGGTGTCTTATGTCAATGATATGCAGAAAGATGATCTTTGGACTGAGCTGAAGGCAAATTTCACCCTACCGCCAGAGGAGGATCCGGAGAAGCCAGTTATAGAGCAATTAATCAAGTCTCATGCTCTTAAGAAGATGGTAGACCTATTCAGGAGGTGGAAGAATGAGCTGAAAACGTTTGTCAACAAAGAAGAGACACCAGAATTCATCGGCCGGTATGAGAAGATCAGAGATCACTGGCCCGCATTTGTGGCCCACAAGACATCGGAAAAGAGTAAGAAGATGTCAGCCACAAACAAGAAGCTTCACCATCGCACGGGGTCAGGTGGCTACCTCAAAGCCCGACCTAAGTGGGCCAAGGCTGAGAATGATCTGCTTAAAAAAGGGATCGAACCACAGACAATGAACTGGACAGACCGTTGCCGGACTTGGTTCTTCGGGGCTGGCGGAACCTTGGACCCTGTATCAGGGAGGTGCGTTTGGATGAACGAGCTTTTGAGAATACCAGTCAAGAAGATTCAGCAATATATCGATGCAGTGCAGCAAGGGACGTTCGTTCCAGACAGAGAGAACGACGAGCTCACAATGGCCCTCGGGAATCCTGAGCACCCTGGACGGACACGAAGCACGCCAGGCTCCGTTCCGTGGAAGGCTGGTTTTCCGGACGCGGGCGGTTAGAAAAGCCAGGAGAGGAGGAAAAAAGTGGAGCAGATCCAAATTCAGAAGCTGCACGAAAGGGTTCAAGCGCTAGAGGAACGAGACGGCAATCGACATGCCGAAACTGCCCCCGAAGCTACACCGCCATCTCAGCGGAGAAGCAACGTGGCTTCCACCGAGCCGCTTCAGCTGGAGCATGCGGCTCCTGCTAGCTACCCCGTGGATGCTATCACGGAGTCTCAACATTGCCACCTTATGGCGGAATGGCAGAACTTCAAAGTCAAGGCGGCTGTTGGCTCTGTTTTACCTCCTGAACCCAGCGCAACCTACCACTGCCGGCCGATTCCAGAAGGATATGCTAGGGTGATGGTGGATGAAATAATGGAGGGATTTGAGGAGCTCCAGCTTGACCACCCTACCGGTGAAGGGGAGACTCGGCTGGGTTCTGCTCTGAAGACTCCATGCCTATGGCGGAAGGAGCTCATCAAGCTTCCGAACTGGACGGCTCCGGCGAGTAAGGGCACTCCACCTCCTCCTCCGCCTCCTCCTCCGGCGAGTGATCAGGGCACTCAGCCTCCTTCTCCGGCGCGAGGCAGCACTCCGCCTCCTTGTCCGCCAGCGCCGGCGCGCCAGAGCAGCCAGCCTCCTCCTTCTCCGCCTCGTCAGCAAGGGCGGAAGAGACCCGCCGCCGCTGCGGCTGCTCCGGCGCGTCGTAGTCCTTCTCCTCCGCCTCGTAAGCAAGGAAAGAAGACAGCCGCAGCCGCTCCGTCTGCTCTGCCGGCGTCTAGTAGTACAGCTGCCAGAGGCGGGAGGCAATACAGATTCGGTCCTTCTCTGAAGACTCCAGAGAAGTTACCATACGAGAGGACCGAGGAGGAAGCCAGGAAGATCGTGCGAGCCGAAGTGACAAACTTCTTTGAAGGGGTGAAAGCAAAGAAACATCCACCTCCGGAGGAGAAGGTAGATCCGGTGAAAGCAAAGCGCACTCTGGCTGCCCTGACAAAACCACCAAAGTCTCCGCCGAGAGGCAACTATGAGCGCATTCTTGCAAAGACATATGCCGAAGCGGAGCGGTCGGGAAGTACTGCCAGTGATCAAAGGTTAAAAGAACGACGAGCTGGGAAAAAAATTGCCCAGCTCGGCGAACAAGCGAACCAATCGTGCCCCCCGCTCAAGGTGTCAAAAGACATCGTCGCTAATGATCCGAGTATGATGCCCGGTTATAGCAATCTTGGAGATTACCTGCCCGACGATGTACATTATGAAATCATGGAGGTGGACGAACACAAATACCATTACGGGAAGCCTCTCATCAAAGATGAAAGGTCTCTAACAACGATGATGCGAAGACTAAATGATTGGTACATGAAAACCTGCAGAGAGTCTGATGGGATCGATATTTTGACGCTGAGAATTAAACCGGAGCATGACCTCGTTGGAATTGATCTGCTGAATGTTCCATTTGAGGATTTCTTCCAGTTTTACAATCAAAAGGCCCTCGATAAAACAACGATCACTTGCTACTGTCTGTAAGTAGTACTACTTCTGTCATTAAGTCTCTCTATATAGGTCAGCTCTTTCATTGCATGTATTTATAATTATCCTCACTATATTATGCAGATTGAAGATCGCCGAATTGAAGAAAAGACAAATCGGTGATATTGGGTTCATTAACACAAATCTCATAGATGCATATACGGTTGAAAAACATCCCAAAGAAGCCGAGGCCAACTTGCTACAATCGTTGGTATTAAATCAAAACAAAGATATCATACTCTTTCCTTACAACTTCAAGCGAGTGTTACTGTCTTGTGCATATTCGGTTTCCCTTATTAGTCCAGGTTATGGTAATGTAATTGATGACTTATGCATGCATGCGCAGCTTCCACTATATTCTCCTAGAGATTAAGCTTGAGCAGGGAGTAGTAACCGTCTTAGACTCGAGACGAAAAGATCCCCAGGACTATGCGAACATGACTCAAATGCTCCAGAAGTAAGTTAAATCGATCATTATCCACCATATCAGCAACTTTGTTCATTTCCTGATATCAACTAATTGTTTTCTTTGTCTGGCAGGGTTTGGAGAAAATTCACCTCAAAAACTCCGGGACTGCCGAAGAAGCTGCAATTTAATCACCCGAAAGTAAGTACTATAGTAGCATGTTCCGCGCATCTCCTAGTGATTCAAGCGCTAGTTTCATCAATACCATTTAGCATGCTTGCTTATCAGTTTGATTGACCTCTATTTCTTGTAAAGTGGTTGTGGCAGGAACCCGGGAATAATTACTGTCGATACTACGTTTGCGAGTCCATCCGCTACACGACCTGTGAGCGGGGCTACACTGAAGAACAATATGAAGTGCGTAAGCAATAATATTCACAATTTTATTTTATTACCATCATTTGTGTTGAGTTTCATTTATTCATATATATATATATATATATATATATATATATATATATATATGTATTGACCCCCTTCTTCAAATTAGATGTTTCGGAAGCGGGATGAACTCCTAGCACCAGATCGTATGCGAGGAATTCAAGAGGAATTGGCGGCATTCTTCCTTGACCACGTGATCGCTGAAAACAGAGAATACTATGTGGACCCTGTGTTCCTACAATTGAATTAGGAGATTGTATTGTAAGAGATAATTATTTATATGTAGCCGGTAGTGTCGGATAGATATACGAGAACTTGTTGTTCGACCAATATCTCGGAGAAGGAGAGGTGGTCGATATCACTTCTCTCTGTATTCATATGTTCATGACGATCTTCTGTTTCCTTCATTTGATTACTAGCTAGCGTGTCTACTCCTCTCCATACGTATATAGTACGTAGCGTCGACCAAGCACGGAGATAAGAGAGGACACTTCTCTCTATTAATTAGCTAGCTAACACAATATATGAAACACCTAAATTAACCCCCCAAAACCCCTAAACCACCCCTTTCAAAAAAAACAAAAACCTCAGCTCCTGCCAGCTGCTGACGCGTGGATGCCTATTGGTCCCGGTTGGTGGCACCAACCGGAACCAAAGGCCCTCCTGCCTGGGCTCCCCGCACCGGCCACGTGGACGGCCTTTAGTCTCGGTTCGTGTAAGAACCGGGACTAAAGGGTTAGGGCATTAGTAACGAACCGGGACTAAAGGCCCTTATGAACCGGGGTAAAAGCCCCTTTTCCTACTAGTGCCTCTTCGTCCAGCTGTTCCTCTTCTTCTCTGCGTGGGTGCGTCATCTGTCCATCATGCGCAAACTCAGAGTGGTGGTTTGGGTCGCGTATGTAGGCGGCGACGCCTTAGCGATCTACGCCCTCGCCACCCTCTTCAGTCGCCACAAGCAGCAAGCAGATGATGATGGCAGCAGCCCACTAGAGGTCTTGTGGGCACCTGTCCTCCTCATCCACCTTGGCGGTCAGATACAGATAAGTGCCTACAGTCTTGAAGACAATGAGTTATGGAAACGGCATATATACCATCACCCTGGTATCCCAGGTCACGGTGGCCCTGTACGTCTTCTGCAAGTGGTGGTCTGGCGAGGAGAGGCTGCTGCAGGCGGCGGTCTTGCTCTTCATCATTGGCATCATCAAGTCGGCCCAGAAGCCATGGGGCCTAAGGAACGCTAGCTTCAACTACATGCTGGACTCCACCGTTGTGGCCCCGAGAAGAGAAGGGCGTGTTGCTTCATGTTGGAGATGGTGCATTTCCTATGGGGAGGATTTCCGTTCACCACGTGGTGCAGTACGTTCTATTTGGATGATGCTGAAAAGAGGAGCTGAGAAAGAAGAAGCAGCCCAAGAAGAAGAAGCCCAACATAAACGGTCAGTCCTCTTGGCGTCTTCTTACTGGTTTTGGTCCCATTTCTGGCCTCAGCTTCCACGGTGCTATTCGCCATGAGCCACAAGGATGGTCACAGCAAGAGCGACATCTGGGTGAGGGTGACATACGTCCTCTTCTCTTGCACTGCCATACATGAGTTCTTATACATGGTGATGCCTTTCTTGCCATGTCCTTGCCTTGAAGCCTATGGTTGCCAGACATGGAACAGCATGATTTGCCAGTACAGCCTCCTGTCCTTCTGCAGTCGCAAGAAGAAGCCCACCATTCTGATGAAGCTGGCTACCTTTTGCTGTCTCCGAGAGTATATATGCCGACAAGTATTGGTACGTTTGGCAGGTACCTGAAGCTCCCCAGATTATACAGCTGTTCCGCAGTCATGTGACATATGGTTGGACAGAGTTCATACACGACGCTGCCACCTACAAGAGCTTCAACAATCTCACGGGCCAGCTTAGTCCCAACTGGGGTGGAGCCTCAACTTTCTGTTCGACGAGAGCATCCTTCTTTGGCACCTCGCCACAGATCTCTGCTTCCACCATGGAAGTACAACTCCTCACGGCCAAGAGTGTGCTGCTAAAAGCAGAGTGATGTCCAACTACATGGTGTACCTGCTCTTCAATCATCCTGAGATGCTAATGCCCGGCACAAGATCGGGTCTCGTCACTGCCGCCAGCGACGATATCGGGCTCCTGCTGCTCAGGGAGTACCAACCACCATTGCTTGATGAAAGGAGTATTGTACAGGGGGTTCTTCGTGCCGCACAATTTCCTATGCTATACCAGGGGCGCATAGGATCTCTGATTCCCAATGCCTGCAAACTCGTGGAGGAACTGATGGAGCTGGGCAACGAGGAAGAGAGGTGGAAAGTAATCGAGGGCGTGTGGGTGTGGGTGGAGAAGCTCCGCTATTCCGCCAGCAGATGCAGAGGCTACCTGCACGCCAGGAGCTTGGGTGAAGGCGGTGAGTACCTGTCCTACGTCTGGTTCCTCTTGTCATTCATGGGGATGGAGACCTTGGCGGACAGGCATCAGAGGTCAGAGCCTCCTCGAGAAGAAGCAGCAGTGGCGGGCGAATCGACTTCCCAATCCCATGGTAGAGCCACAGCCAACCAGTATGCCGTAGTCTGGGAGTGATGCTTCCAGAATTGTGATCTCCAGTCTTCTCTCATTTCCTAATCCCAACTTTTCTTCATTGGTTGTTTTAATCATTCACAGCTTTTCCTTGTATCCACCTTGTGCTGCTTAATAAACTGCTAATGTGTGATATACAGTAGCAGTTCTAGTCTTTTCATGTGTCATGCCATGTGCACTCAGTTATAGTCTTTTCTTTTGAGTTGTAATTTGTGGTGTACGTAAAAATCACCTAAGCTGTTTACAGCCCAATTGGTTTTGGGGTCTACATCCTAATTAACCACCATGATTGTCGTGAGAATAACAAATCGTAGCCGACCCGACTAGTCCTACAAGACAAATTGTCGAAGTCAAATCAGGTCAATGAGCATCCAAGCAAATAACATGTCTGCAAGTCAAGAAAAAATCCCCATCGATTTATTAATATAAGTTCTTCCTACCCTGTCTGCAACTCTGGTTAATTTCCATGCTCATGTATATAGGATCGACGAGGCGTTATCTAATATACTATTTTAAACAAATAAAACTTAAGTTAAAGGGCAGACATGGACTGATATAATACTTGATTTTGAAGTATAGCAAACACACTTGGTGCCATAGGGCTAGCTGATTGCACAACTAATCATCACTCTGAGCTTTACTGAACAAATGCAAGTTCTGGGAAGACGTCAACACAGTAAAGATGATAAACATAGTACAAGTTTGGGCATAGCCTTGATACACACAAATAAATCAATCATGACACTGTGTACTTGAAAACACTTCTGAAACGGTTGATAAGAACATGGAGCTGTTTTGCTGGGCGCAGGTACAAAATGAAACCTGTGGCAAAAAAAAAAAAGGAAAAACGAATGGAATAGCTATGACCAATGATGCAACAATGCAAATGCAACACTCGATGCGGATGATCAACTGAATTTCGAGGAAAATAATATTGCTTGGACTCTCAAGGTGTTCTGTCAACGGCCATATACGGTAGTTTTTGGCATGGATAGAAGCCTTGGCAAAGACTCTCAGGGTGTTCTGTCAACTGCTATATACGGTAGTTTTTGGCATGGATAGAAGCCTCGGCAAAACTGTGAAAATCCGTGTGACATTTTGGACACGAGTGAGAACATGGAGAATAGTTCACATAACCACCATTGTCTTCAATGAGTCACGTTTTGCTACTGCCTGACCTAGGGAATTTCAGGATCTGGAATCTCAAGTTTATCCCTAAATTGTACGACGTTTTGGTTCTTCTAGCTTGTTTCGCACTGTTGAGTTTCCAGTCGAGATTATAGAGGAAAGACCAGACAACATATATGAAGATTCAGTGAGTCTCTAGTGTCATGTTTCTTGCCTAGAGTTTACTGGTGTTTGGTTTCATTGAGCAGAGCTCCGTAGTATTAGGAACTATTGGCAAGGCAGTGCTTATGGTGTCTATTCAGTATTATGTTCACCGTTAGGAAGGCGTTCCTTCTCATCTTAGACTTTGATGATATGTTTGTGTTGGAAAAGTTGTCTCGGTTTAAGGTTATGAGATATTCTAGCAGCTTGGCTCTAGTTTCCGGGATGCAAATCATTATGAAATTATATCACATAATGATTATTAATATTCGTTGTTGTATTACAAGGTCATTCCAGCTGGTGGCAAGTGCGGGAAGTAAGGTCTTCACAACAAATAGAACTTGCGCATCATGTTTGAAGGCGCCACTTCTTATAAGAGACATGAAAGGTTCATTCATGAGAAAAAAAGAAACCCACGACTGCACAAGTGATGCGGGAGGAGATTACAGCGATTGCTTACATTGCTAAAAGGTCCCAAACATTATTTGAGGTATACATGAGGAATGAGGAGACCACCTCTGTCCGCGCTGACATTAATAAAGTGATTGCTTGTGGCACAACAGAAGGCAGTGATGAGCACTTCATCACTACCCAGCTGTTCATCAACAGAGAACAAACTGAGATGTTTCTCCACATGAGGTGCTGGGACGCGGAAGGGTTGGCTCCATAGGAAGTTTGACATCAAGTATGGGAACTAGTTGGTGCCGTTTTATCTGTGTGGTGGTTGCTGCTTATGCCCTATGCTATCGAAACTATTCATCTTTTGTATTACCTCCAGATTTCATTTCATTTGGTAGAAACGAAATGACATGAAATCTATATCCAGATTTCATTTGGTTGAATCCTGATTCCAAATCCAAATTTTATGTTTGGCTGGCACTAGGATTTTTAGTTGAAATCCTTACCAACACTGAACCTCTACTGTTCAGGCATACAACAGTGTGTTGCATTAAACTAAACCATGCCATTACACATAAAACAAAACAAAACAAAACAAAAGGAGAAAAGGTTGCGCACAAGCTCTACACTGGTGACATATAAGTTGTGCACAAGCTCTACACTTGTGAGTACAAATTTCTGAAGAAAAGGTTGCGGTATCACAAGGACACATCATTTTCAGAGGGGACACTTGTGGTCTGGTGTCAACAAAAGGTATGCATGAAAGGACAATTTTCTCACTTGATCTTGCATACAAGCCTGCACATCACTTGAATCTTAACACGCTTTAAGTTTCAGAGAACTAGTACAATAATCACAAAACAGCAGATGTCTGGGTTCAGTTTCGAATAACGGAATATTCACACTGCCATATTCCACGCCTTCGTCATCAGAGAGAAACAAGAGGAGCAGAGATAGTTTTACCAATCAGCAATGCCCCATGCGCACCAACACTAATTAAGAAACCAACTAATGTATACACTACTACTACTACTACTACATAAGGTTGTCGAACCAATGGCCATTAACGGCCATTCAAGCCGACTCATACCACCAAGCCGAAGATTGCTCATACCTCTCCAAGCAGAAGATTGAAGACAGTGGAGTGGAGACAGCAACTGGAGACGGCACCGCAATGAGGAAGACGCCGACAGGGGCGTTCAGCGGGGGGCGTGATTGAGGGGAAGACGCCGTGGATCTTGGACGACGAGGTACGTGAGGGCGTTGGGGAGATGAGCTCGGTTGGGTCCCTTGGCCTGCCTGGATTCAGGGATGCACTGCTGGTGGAGATGGACTCCGGCGGCCCGGCTCCTCTTGACTGGGCGGCGGCGACAGATCTGTGGGCGGCGACGGTCGAAGGAGACGAGGGTGTCAGGGGCGAGAGGATTTGGCGAATGACGGCTTCGAGGACAGGTTTCAGACATATGGAGCCCAATTCCGGCCAGGGCTGGGCATTCGGTTTAACCAAACAGTTCGGGTCGGTTCTTCGGCTTTTGGAAAAAAAAAACGGTTTTGAGAAAATGATGACCGATATATTAGAGAAAGGGAATACAAAGAAGCGACACTTCTGAAATTGAACTGCAAATAAACATTATGTACACGCAAGAAGTAAGATACTGTGAGTAAAAAAAGTCAGATCCTAGTAGCAAGAACATCAGGTGAACTCATCAGAACTTTATACCAAGAAATCCCCAATCACAGAAAGAGAATAAGATGCCAACGCAATGCAATCAAAGGGAAAATGGGAGATTGGAGGGAAGAGGTGGGCGTGTGCCATAGGTCACTGCCGTCGTTGCACGCGGAGGTGGAGGGAAGTCTGGGCAGCGCATGGCGGCTAGGGTTAGGCATTGGGCGGGGCCGTGGAGGGGATCGGGAGTGGAGGCAGAAGAGTCGAGGCGTGGGTCGGTCTGGTCTCTGCCATCTGCCAGGTGGTGTGTGCGACTGGACTATCTACACTACTATTAAACAAGAGAACATGTTCACGGCGAACGAAAATCCCACCCCCCACGAGGGAAACAACCGCGCCCTCGATTCCGCTCGCAGCTCCCTAATTTTCGGGCCGATTCCATCTGAATCGTGCCTCCCAAATCCTTCTTTCTCTCCTCACATCGAGAAAAACGGCGCCATCGAAATATCTGTCATCCACCCACGATCACCACGATTAGAGCGCTGGGAAGGGAGCCTTCCTCCTGCGCCACAACCTCCCTTCCCAACACTCCTCTCCGCACGCCGCCAAGTCCGCAGCACCTCGCACCGGCGCCGCCTCTGACCGCCTCCGCGCCATCCCACACCACCACCTTGCCGCCCCAGCCTACCTCCCAGCCGCCTTGCTGCCTCGCCTCACACCAGAGCCGCCGTCTCCGCCCCGCACCACCTCGCCTCACGTCGGCGCCCGGCATGTAAGCCCACCATTACTGTCGATGTTCTACTACCACGGCCACCCCTACTGCGGCCGTCGCCTCCGCATCGGTGCCGCGCTGACAGGTGGATCTGGTCGACTTCATCGATTGGACTGGCGTGGAGTGGCTCAACCAGACTCCTCTCAGAACATTGCCGACGCGAGGCGAGGCGAGGTGAGGTGATCGTCCTCTGTGCGTCCTGTGCAGCACTCTCGCTCTCACTTCTCCATCCCCTGTTCTTGAGATGATGCAAGTGTTTTTTTAGTTTCTAGGTCTAATTTAACTTGTCTATGTTGAAAATTTCTTTTGTCCCCAAATCTCAGGTGATTTCTTCCCTCGAAAATTTTAGAGAGCGTAAATTGTGTTTCGGCCTAATCACATTTTCAGTTAAATTATTTGTTTGCTGCACGCAGACAGCAATACGCGGCTAACAGACTCATTGACGTACGCACTCTATGATTTTGCATAGTATCAGTGGACTCCATGACCCGATTATTGCTGGTGTCATCTCTGATTTCTATGGATGAGCGTGGGTGTAAACCGCCGCCAGCCACATCCTCCGTGGATCAGTCGTCCGCTTTTCACATGCACACCACACTTCTGTTCTTCTTACTGTTATGATAGCGAAGTTTTGCAGTATTATGTGGCTGTATAGCTGAGACCGCTTGCAATTTCAACTTTACAGTTCTCATCAATTTCAGTAAGGAAACAAAATAATCTTTATATTTCTCTTTCATCCAACGGTGTCATCCTCAAAATGTAAATGGGACTGCAACTCAATCGTCGTTGGGTAGTATCCTTTCAGGAGATGTGAGTATAAAGGATTCAGAAAGTACAATAAAGGTTTTACCTTAATTACTTTCTGTAATCTTATGCAACCCAACGATACTTCCTGTTCAGATCAAAACTAATGGGCACCTGGTATCCAGTGTGCCCCTAGAGGCACATTCCATTTCTTCAATAAATGATACAATGTGGCGGGTGCTGATTAATTACAAGTCGAGGTTCTGGATGACTTCCTTCGTTATACTAATCTGAAAGCTAAGTCTGAATTCGTTGAGTTCTTGCACGGGACTCCTGATGCAATGTATGAGTAAGGCAATTTAAAAGGTGAAGGATCATCAATATAATTTTTTTGCTGCTTCCATCACATGCTTATCTTTGATGACAAGCTCTTTATTATGCATTGTAGTCTGGGCGATGTCTCTTACATTGGTATTTAACTTAATATATTTGAGCTATGTCTCTATTTTGTTTGTAACAACAAATGAAGGTTGACATTTACTCGAGGCTGCTTCTACTTTTGAGACATAGTGGGGGACAATGAAGATTTATAGCACATATAGGAGAGTCAAGAAATGCACATAACCTCAAGTTATATTTTCTACTGTATCAGACATATAAAAATGTTTCTTCACTTTCACTCATCAAGGTTGCCATGTGCCAAAAACAATAGCTATACAAAGTAACTATGGAAAACTAGATAGAACTATTATATTTCTTTGATGGGCCCCAGTTTCATATGAGGAAAACAAATCAGGTGTGTTTCTTCTATGTCTAATTTGTATAAGTGCAGATTGTCATGATTTTTTTATTGGGCGGAAATGGTTGACTTATTTAACCAACTATCGTGCACCCATCATTCAAGTATGTCCATATGCGTTTCTTTTTTCTTTAGGCTTGGAGCGTTATATACTTGGAAATTGATGTTGACCAAAGTTACTTCAATGGAATGGTGCCGGTATGTGATTTAAATATTCTTGAAGAACATTTACCTTATTTGTCAGGTTTTAGTAACCATTTTTTTGTTGGTTGTCAATATTGCTACATGGGTACTTGGGTTGCTGTACTGGGCACATCTTATTTCAATCACTATCTATAGTTTCAGCTCATTAGCTAATGAATTACCTTGGAAAGTATGGTACCATGTCATATAATGAATAGAATCCTGGTTGTTTTTTGTTGTTGTCATTCTTACATGGGCAGTAAGTACTATTATATATGGCAATATAAGACATGCTTGTGAAGTGGCTTTTCTCTTTAGTGTTTTATTGCAAGGTATTATTGATCTCCTGTGTTGAGTGTCGACAAATGAGCAATTTAAATTCAGTATGAATCTGGATGAAGAGCAGGCAGATAACATAATCTTGGTGAAGATATTTCAATGGAGACAAGATAGTGTTGCACAATTGATATTTTTTAGTAGAGCAATAGCAAAAGTGTATTGCTTGGTTTTTACACCCCCTTTCCTATTATATACGGCAATATGAGACATGCTTGTGAAGTGGCTTTTCTCTTTATTGATTTACTATCAGGGTATTATTGATCTCCTATGTTGAGTGTCAACAAATGAGCAATTTAAATTCAGTATGAATCTGGATGAAGAGGAAGCAGATAACATAATCTTGGTGAAGATATTTCAATGGAGACAAGATAGTGTTGCACAATTGATTTTTTTAGTAGAGCAATAGCAAATTGTATTGCTTGGCTTTTACATCCCCTTTTCAATGTATTTTAAGCATTATTGACTTGGAATAGATGATATCTAACAAGCAAGTTCGAAGTTACTCTAAAAATGTCATAACATGGTGGGGCATTATTGTCCACTAAATTATGTTCCATTTTCTCCATATGTATGCTCCCTTTATTTGTGGTTGTATATCATTTACCATTTTTTTATTCATTCAAATTACGTTTATTTTCTGCTTGTAGTTTGTTTCGCGAGCATTATTGGACCATATGTGCTCCATGGACCTAATCCTCTGGGCACTACTTCTCATTGTAAACCAACTGACATGATCATAGCGAGTCGTATATTTTAAAGTTTCATGAGTATTTTGCTTGATCTTTAAATTCATGTGATTTGTAATAGGTGTATATCACTGAAAAGAGTATTGATCGAGACGTGCAACGCACAAGCTTACTAGTTGTAGATAAGGATGGCAATAGGTAGGGTATGAGCAGGGTATAGCAATACCATATCCATATCTGTATAGTTAGTGAGTACAAAATTTACCTATACCCGTATCCATGGGTATGAAACTTTACCCATACCCGACGGGTACCCGTACCCATTGGGTACCCAGCGGGTAGAATAAATAGTACACAAGTTGTTCACAATTTTTGCGCTCTTTGATAGCACATTTGACAAAGAAAATTAATTATCTCAGCTCAATAACAGGTAGATGAGTAAATGACCACTATCAAAAATTTAGAAATCATAACATATTCTTAAGTCAAGAGGAATAGATGAGTCACATGACAAATTAATGACTAATTGACGACAACTTAACATTAGTTCACAAACGGGGAGGGTATGAGTATACCCGCGGGTACAACGCTATACCCGTACCCTACCCATGACTTAACGGGTAGGGTATGGGTACTACCCATGGGTATATAAGTGTGCCCATACCCTGCCCATGTGGGTACAGTACCCGCGGGTAACCATACTCGTGGGTAAAATTGCCATCCTTAATTGTAGAAACGAAGGGAAATTACCAGAGGAGGACTTGAGATACTCACTCGAGACCCGCCGCTACCCGGCCCCAACCAAAGAGATAAGCGGAAAGGCCCCGCATTTCGCACCCCTAGTTAGCCCCAGCGCCGAGACCCAATAGGCCATCCAAAACTGGCCTCCATCGACCCGTCCTGCTGCACCGGGCGCGAGACGAGGTCGGTCCTACAGCCGGGCGCGAAACGAGCTCGGTCCTGCAGCACCGAGCGCGAGGCGGGCGATGGATTGTAGCTGAAAGAGGGCCAACCCTTCGACGAAAGTAGTGCCTGGGTGACGAGGAGAGGGATCAAAAGCCGACACAAGCCATCTATGGAGGAGTCACCGCTGCAGCCGACCTGCCAAGCTGTCGTGGAGCCGCCCACGACTGGAGTAGCAGCCACACTAGGCCACTGCCCAACCCGCGCCACCTGGCGAGCTCCAAGCGTCGGAGCTGCCGGGCAGGCAACCACCAGGAAGCCAACAACACAACGCCGCCAGATTAGAGGCAGCCCCGCCCCATCGCTTCCATGCCAAGCACGGGGTAGGGGTTCACCAGCAACTCCACACTGGAGCACACAAGGGAGCGCCACCCTAGCAAACACCACGTGCGGCGCCCCAACCAAGCCGCCGCCATCTCCCCGCGCCACCTGACGCGGCCGAGCTGCCGGAGGCCTCGCCTGCCCCGAACCAGTGCCGCCACGCCCGGCACACCCCACCATCTCCGACGTGGCCCTCCACGCCAGCGAGCTCGCCGCCGCCACGCCCCACGCAGCGCAGCTCCCCAACTCGACAATGCCGGCCCGCGCCATCCACTACTGCGCGGGGGAGAGAGGAAGCCTCGCCGCCACCCACGCCGGCAGGGCTTTGTCCGTCAACGGGATCCGACGGCGGCGAGGTGGGGAGAAGGGAGGGAGGAGTTTGGACTGGCGGGGCTAGTGCGCCCCCCCCCCCCCTCGGTCGCACGCGGGGGCGACGCGGGGGGAGGGGAGGGGGTCTGGTCTGTTTCAGTTCCGACTCTGCGTGCTTTGTAGTGTGTTTTACGCTGTTTTCTGAAGGTGCTATTGTGATCCTTCTCTATTGGTTGGTTGTGTTTGTAGTGCCTCTTTCTTAAAGTGTCCCGCTGGGCAAACTGTAAATTCTAAAACATGCAAAAAAATCAAAAGAATACGATCTTTTGTAGGCAAACATTCTTGAGTGTTCTTTCTACGTATAAATTTCCATCAGGACATCACAGTCATAGAACTTTCTCAGTAAGAAAAACAAGGCCCAATATGCTTCAGAAAAGACCTTTTTCATAGTACAGATTTCGTTTTTTCTGTTCCGAGTACATGGAATGTTATTTCTTCAGCAAATTTTGCACAGGAGTAGAACATTCCTATATTTGTCTTGTAAAAAAAAGCATATTCATCTTAATATGTTTTCACATTTTACTGTTTATCCGGGTGCATATGCACCCGGAAGCAGATACTCCATGTCCCTCTTTCTCTTTCTAGTTTGCTGCGGGTCAGGAGCTACTTTTGTTGTCGCTGCCAAGTTCTTGTCTGATAGGTCGCAGGTGCTACTGTAGACTTTTATTTATGTCAATAAAATCGGGGAATCCATTTCTCAACAAAAAAAAATCCAAACATAGGTTACTCCCTCCATTCATAGAATATCTGATAAAATGTATTCGCCTTTTTTTTGTAATAATAGAGAAAATATACAGCGTTATGCATGAATCACTATTCTGTTGCCAATGACGAGCAAGAAATGCCGTCGGTAATGACGGCAGGGATACCCATTGTTGATGATAATTTCGGTAAAACGGTCGAGTTTTAGTAGTTGAAATTCAACACTAACGCCCCAAAGTAATTAAGGCCCATTTAGTGATGTCAACACCACCCATGCCATTCACGGGCCTAAGATGTGTTGCTTACTACAGAATGGCCACTGACGGGCCATAACACATGCTGCTTACTACAGATTCAACAGACTCTAGTTACAAGAAACAGCCCACTCAAACTCATTGGTAAAAATATTCCTCCACAGATCCGGGAGCTCCTATGTGACGCTCTTTGCGTCAAAGAGCTGACATTTTGCACAGGGGGTGGCTCGCCTGGGCCGGCCCATTTGGCGTCCGTGAGCTGAAAAAACGCGAAAAACTGAGAGCACTACATCTGCGTCGAACCCCCGACTCTGTAGTCATTTGCGTGTTGTGCTAGCCGCTGCGACAGGATAGATCTTGTGCTGGATGTGCAGCGCAACACATGAAGTAACATACGACAGCGGCAAAAACTTGAACATTCCCAAAAATTCCAAAAACTAAAGGTCCCAATGAAGGCTCGAATAGAGTACCTCCTGCTGCTGAACATGGTCGCTAGCCACTGTAACTCCAGTGTATCTACGTCTCTTTTTATTTTGCGAATAAACTCTTTTATTACTCAAATGGCAGCCCGTTCAATATGAACTATAAGCAGCACAGATTTAAACTTTGTTGAAATTTTGAATGTGATTTTCTTTTTTAAAAGGTACATATATATTGAAACACGAATTTTAAAAATTGAAAAAAAATTCAACACGAGAACATTTTTGAGGATTTCCAAAAAAAATGAAAAAGGAACAAAATTAAAAACGACTACATTTTCTGAAATTATGAACAATTTCCAAAAAGATTCAAACATTTTCTAAATAATAGAATTTTTTTGAACTTATGAATAAATTTTCCAAAACACGAACATTTTTTGAACTTATGAATAAATTTTCCAAAACACGAACATTTTTTGAACTTATGAATAAATTTTCCAAAACACGAACATTTTTCAAAAATTTGGAAAGGTGGAATATTTTTTGAATTTGCAACAAATGTTCATGTTTCTTTGTGCACTAAATTTGAAAGTGGGAACGCGTTTAAAAATTCTTCAGGAACATGAACATTTTTTTAATTTGTGAACAAATTTGGAAAGTGGGAACATTTTCTGAAATTCCCACACATTTTCCAAACATGAAATTTTTCTAAGTTGTTGAATAAAATCTGAAATTGGGAACATTTTTTGAAATTCCTGAAGATTTTCTGAATTTGCAAACAAATTATCAAACATGAACATTTTTAAAATTTGTGAACCAATTTCGTAAGTGGGAATATTTTCGGATTTTTTAGAAACACAAACATTTTAAAATTTCAAATTCTGTACTGAAATTTTGGAACATTTTTTTATAAGAAGCGAACAAATATTTGAAATCCTAACATTTTTGGAATTTCTGAAGAAAATTTTGAATCAGGAATGTTTTTGAAAAATATGTACAAAATCAAAAATGTGCATACATTTGAAATTTCAGCACATTTGTTGAAAAAGAAAAATAAACTTGAAAATGAATTAAAATAAAAGAGGGAATAAAAGAAAAGAAAAAGTGAAACAAAATAGAAAAAAGGAAAAGAAAAAGAAAAACGAAAAAGGAGGGAAAATAAAAAAAGAAACAGGAGAAAAGGAAAAAAACACAGAGATAGAAAAAAGGGTTCAGGAACCTTCCCAAAACCGGGAAAACCGACTAGAACCTTCCAGAACGTTCCCAAAACCGGTATCAATGCAACGCACACCTCATTTTTAAATGGGCCGGCCCGTCTCGTATGATGCGTGTGCGGCGCCTCGACAAATTGACGCACAACGCGTCAAATAGGAAATTCGCACTGATCCTACCTCTTTGTCCTCTCTTCCTTAGTCGTAATAATCTTATCTCTTGTTTTCCTTCCCATTCTCTTCGACACCCTTCTGCCCCTTCCCTTATGTACTTGTCTCTCTGTGCCGCTCAAGCTCATCTGACAAGAGGTCTCGATGGCGGTTGAGCTTCCCGTCGATGTCTGTGTGGCCGGAGCGGCGCCATCAGGTAGGCACCACCATGACGCCCCGACCTCGCTGATCGTCCTCCCTGACCTTCCCAATAGCGGTGGCAGCAGTATCAGCATCAACGAGCACCACGCGGCAGCGGCCTAGCATCCACGGCTATGATAGGTTCCACTAGCCACGTGCTAGGAGGGAGCTAAAACATTTGAATTCTGGGCTTTTAGCGTGCGGTTTGTTTTTAGTTGGTCGCAATAAAAATGCCGTGCTTACTATTTTTGGATGGTCACTCAATAGCCCGAGTAGGACAACATAGGAAATGAGGGCTACTCAATCAGGGGCCTTCGAAAAAAATGAATGCCACAACGTAAAAAAGACAAATGGCGGACATGAAAAAATTGAACAAAAATGCCACACATAATTAATGAGAAAGTCACCTCACTACCTTCCCAATAAAAGTTCACACACAAAATCAGCATTGACCCAATGGTGCGGATTATTCAGTCAGGTGGGAGGCAAGTGAGAGGTGGGATGACCGACGGCGATAACAAGTACCAAACTCTTCTTCAATGTCCTCGGCATCAACTCATTTTCAACTCCAAAGAAACGCCACATAGGCTTATGATGATGATGTTGTTGTTGTTGTTGCTAAATCTGAAGGCCACAAGTCAATGACATGGTCAATCACAAAAAAAACGTGGGTTATGTCATGACACAAATTGCATGTGACATGTGTTTTTTCCTAGTTGGATATACCATATCTAAAACGCAAAATGTTTGGTTCCAACTTTGTTCATACAAAATTGTTGGTTCGAATCTGTTAGTGATTTAGTCTAATGAGAACCTAAATTTTGACACAACTATATGAATTTATAGTGTCAATTTTCTTTCACATGGAGTACGTGATGACGATATGTTTCTGGATCGGCACAAACATTGTGTGTGATTTGCTTTGAATGGCACTGGATGTAAGCAAGCGTTCCTCTATAATCTTTCTACGTGTACTACTATGACTTTTGCTTAATTGCATTCCCTGTTCGTGCAGCGTGTAGGCACCTAGAGCCATGTGTGTAGGTCATGTGAAGAGCTTAACTTCATAGCAAACTACATGCACAAGTGTGTTGCATCCAATCGTAACAGAAAGTACACGGGCCGGAGGAAATAGGAGAAACGGCATGCACAAACTCCAAACTTATTCCAAACTCCTAATCTGGTTTAAGTTTCAACCCCAAACTCCTAACTTATTCTACACAATCTTAAACTTGTTGAGCCATCAAAATGTCTCCCCTAATCTGGTTCCATCCATTTTACTCCATATTTCTCGTTCGTGTGGCCACGTCACTCTGACACGTTAACTAATCGGCCATGCCACACATCGAACCAAACTCGTTAGTCCCCAGACATGTTATCCCTAAGTCAGTTCGCTCTCTCCATAATGTGTATATATATTTACTAGTACAAATGCCCGTGCGTTGCAACAGGCGAAAAAACTTATACTACTCCGTGTGCCATTATACACAATTTCATGCATGTAGTTTTGATAAACATCGGTAGTGGTTTATGAATAATTTGTCAATCGGTTTTATTTTTGCTTTTCGAAAAACACAAATATTTCTTTATTTGATTTTTTTGAACAATCTTGAAAAAAAATTAGAACTGAAAAATGTTTTGAAGACGAACATTTTTGAACACATCTTTAGTGGGATACACAGAGGGCGGAACTGTTGTATATACTATTGAGGGGTTTAATAAGTAGTCCAAAGTTGTATTAGAATTTTCCAAAGTTTTGAATGCAAACACGATTTTTATTATGTTCTTTTTAGAGATGATTAGTTGTTTGGTTTGGAAGAGTATTTTATAGCAACGGAAGAGAAAATTGATGTGTTCACCAAAACACCCATCAACGCAGCATGACGGGAGCATGGAGGCGCATGCCGAGGTATAGAAGAAATGCATATCCTACTTTAATGTCCATTACCGCAGCGCATGCATGCGTGGCTATATATGGATTTACCAATTTCGCTTCAACCCTTAGAAACAACCTTTGCTTGGAGGGTTAGTAGGATGGTGGTACCCCAATACTATCAAGAATTAAAAATCAGGTTGGACACGTTAATGTCTCGTAAAGAGTTGGATTCTTCTTTGAGTGGGAGGTGACATTTGCATCGATAGCGAAATACTTGTGATGACTTCATCAATCTGAAGATCCGTCGGCTGAGTCTCTCTAGGTGTAAGTGTATGTATATTTTTGTTGTACTATGTTTCTCAAAATAAGGTTCCCTTTAACCTTTGTATGCTGCAATTTAATGTGCCATGTGTTGCATCGGAAGAAAAAAAATATCGTGCGTTTTTAGTGCTTCATTCGTGCTGCCACTTTTCGTGTTCGACGCCGCCGCCGTCGATGATGGTAGGAGTTTTAGTGTCCGCAATTCAAAAAATTTGATGAAGTCACATCCATGTCTTGACTTCGCCTCCTTCAGCATCACACTATCACTGAATGGAAGAGTTGTGGTTCATTGAAGTGGGATTATTTATATAATTTTTTTGTTAATATTCAAAAGCAAACAGGTCTTTAGTATGTTTTTTTAGGAAATATTGCTTGTTTGTTTTGCAAAATTATATTATGTTCCTTTTTCTTTTGCACTATTTAGACTTTGCCCAAACACGAGTACATTCCTGTTCCCCATGGACAATAAAAGGAAACTTTACATCTATTTCTCATCAGATGTTAATTTTCGGGTGGAGCGGCAGGGCAGCCACGTACACCCATGACGTGAACTCCTGGTCCTGAGGACACAGTTGAAACTTGAAAGCGCCCCGTCTCTCTTCCCCTTCCTGACGTGTAGACATTTTTTTGCCCATGTCACGCCCCAGGGCGGCAACGGGGGTGAACTCAGCCAGCGCCGCCGACCACTTCCTTCTACGCAGGCCACCTCGCCGCTGCCGCTGGCCCTCGCTACGGCGGTTGCGGGCCCAGCTGCCAAAGGTGGCGCAGGAGGTTCTCGCAGCATGGACTTGTTGTTGCTGCGGATGCGGATTTTTACAGCTCAGGTTTCTGGACACCCCTTATCCTTACCCTTCAACATTGCTTTAAGATCCGTGCTAGACAACTAACTTTGTACATCAGATTTTCTCTTTTTTGTTTCTTCAAAATAAAACAACATATGAACTTCAAACTTTGCAAGACACCAAAATGTTCTAACTAGAATGTGAGAAAAAACTTTCAGATTTTTTTGTTAAACATAAATATACGAAATTAGATTTTTTTTTATTAAAAAATGTACTTTTTAGTATTTATATTGCACGAAAAATTCTAAAAGTTTTTTCCCACATTCTAGTAAGAATGTTTTGTTGAGCTGCCAAGTTTGAAGTTCATATGTTGTTCTATATGGAAGAAACAAAAAAGACATGTACTCGCACGAATCGCGATGCAAAAATGAGTGCCTAGATAAGGGGTGTAGGAAAGCCTATGCTTTCTCAAATGTTAACCTCGTTGCTGCTGCTGCGACGGCGGCCTGCTCGTCGGTGCACAGGGGGCTGTGGAGCGGTGTTCCGTTCCCGTGCCGTGGTGGTGGAACCCCTCCTCGGTTGCTCGCCAGATCGTTCGTCGGACCGGTTGCAGCGCGGCTACGTATTGGCTCCTAGCGGCCGGCCTGTGGCGGATGAGGTCTGTCGTAGCGGTGGCCTGCTCAGGGTCGTCCTCAGCGGATGCTTGGGCGGGGGCGCGTGGATCGGTCTCCGGATCCGGCGTGGTCGGTGTCCCTCCGCCGGCGCCTTGCTGTGGGGCTTCAGGCCCAGCCCTGGCCGGTGGGCGCGCAGGTGGGATGCGTGCAGTGCAGCTGCCCGTGGAGCGTAAGGCTAGGGCGGCGTATGTGGGTGAGCCCAAGTATTCTCATCCGCGAAATCAGTAGTGGCCTGCCTGCTTTGAATTTTCTCAGATGTAGGTGAGCTTCGCTGGCTCTCTCTTCCTTCTTGAAGATTTAAAGCAACTCTAACGGGCCGACTCAAACGGACGGCGATTTCGTCCGTTTTTTGTCCGTTTAGGTCGGCCGCCCGCCCGGCATCCGCTCTGTTTTTCATATGAGTCGGCAGCGCGCCCAACGCCGCCGACCCATATGTGCAGGCGTGGTCGGCTGGTCGCCCAATTTTACATTGCATTCAACATATTGTGAAATGAAAATTTAACAAGCAAAATAGTCCGCCCAAATAAATAGTATAGTTTTACATGCCAAATAAAAATAAAAATGTTTCACATAGTTTTGCAAACGAATAAAAGAAGATACATCTATTGGTTGCCAACATGAGTCCACATATACTCAATCAAATCATTTTGCAGTTGCACGTGAGTTTCCCAATCACGCATGTCTTTATGAAACTGAGTGAACTGCTCAAATGTTGCCGCTACTCCATGCTCAGGCACAACATTCTCACCCTGAAACTGAAAAGCCTTGATCGTACAGACGTTCCGGGCGCTCGTCTTCTACGATCATATTGTGCATGATCACACAAGCAGTCATGACCTCCCATAGTTTCTGCATGCTCCAAGCATTAGCAGGATACCGAACGATGCCCCATCGAGATTGCAAAACACCAAAGGCACGCGCGACATCCTTTCTAGCACTCTCTTGCTCTTGAGCAAATCTTTTCCTTTTCTCTCCGACAGGGTTGGGTATTGTCTTTACAATAGTGGTCCATTGAGGATAGATACCGTCACCCAAATAGTACCCTTTGTCGTAGTTGTGGCCGTTGACAGTAAAGTTCACCGGTGGGCTGTTTCCTTCGGCAAGCCTAGCAAACACCCGCGAGCGCTGAAGCATGTTGATATCATTGTGTGATCCAGCCATACCAAAGAAAGAGTGCCAGATCCAGAGATCTTGAGACGCCACGGCCTCTAGTATGACAGTGCAAGCCCTGACATGTCCCTTATACTGCCCCTTGCCAAGCAGAAGGGCAGTTCTTCCACTCCCAATGCATGCAGTCTATGCTGCCAAGCATCCCCGGGAAGCCCCTGCTAGCATTCATCGCCAACAAACGGGCTGTATCTACAGCTGTCAGCTCTCTCAAGTACTCAGGGCCAAACACAACAACCACAGCCTTGCAGAACTTATACAGGGACTCTAGGCATGTAGACTCGCTCATACGGACGTACTCGTCAATGAGATCACCGAGCACTCCGTATGCAAGCATTCGGATGGCGGCAGTGCATTTCTGATAAGAGGAGAAACCAATCTTGCCGACGGCATCCTCTTTGCACTCGAAGTAGTCATCATAGCCGACCACTCCCTCTCTAATACGGTTGAAAACATGCCTACTCATACGGAACCGGCGGTAGAATTTGTGATGTTTGAACAACGGGTTTGTTGTATCAAAGTAGTCCTTCCAGAGAAGGAAATGTCCGCTCTCTCGGTTACGATTCAACGCCGGAAGGTGGCCCGGAATGGAGCCATGGAACAACGGCCGCTGGTTGTCGAGGTGGTGATGGACCAACACGGCAGCCAATATCTCCTCGTCGTCGTCGGACGACGAATCGTCGGAGTCGCAAATGAAATTATGGAAAAAGAACTCGTCGGCGGAGTCCATTTTCGTACCTTGGCAAACTGTCGAACAGCTTGCGGGCGTCGAAGAAGAAGACGGCCTGCGAGGGGAGACACGGCGCCCACAGACCAGCTAGCTGCCCTGCCGGCGTCCGACGATTGTGACGGCGTCCGACGAGCGTGCCGGTCGTATGTGGCGGGGGCAGCGAGGCGTCTTCTTTATCGCGGGCGGCTGTGCGGTGGAGGAAGCGGTGGCGGGAACCAGTTTGCTCCCCGGCGGCAAAACGGCGATGGCGGGCGACTGGGGGCAGGGGCGGCGTTACTGGGCGGATGTGGAGGCGGCGGCAGCTGGAAGAGTCGCCGCAAAAATGGGCGGCGGCGTCAGTGACGGAGGAGGCGGGGGCGAGGGTTGCTTGTTGGCCGAGGGAAGAAAGGCCAATGTGCCACAGACCAGCGGGCCCGGGAACAGGAGTAGGCGAGCGCGCGCGTCCGTCGCGTGTCCGCGCCGACGCAAATCAGGCTAAAAAATGGGCCGGGAATGGGTCGCCCGCGGACTAAAAACGGACGCGCGTCCGTTTGGGTCGGCGCGTTGGGCCGCCTTTTCTATCCGCGCCGACCCAAACGGACGGCCGCAGACGAAATGGGTCGCCCCATTGGAGTTGCTCTTATTAACTCAAGCTTTTGCTGCAACCTTCCTATTAGGCTGGGCACATCCATGGTGGGCTGCACCAGTTTTTTCTGAATCTTCGCCTCGTCTCTCTCTCCTTCTTTAAGATTGATTCTCGTCCCTGATCCTGAAATTCCTTTCGTTTATTTTTTGAAACGAGGCAAAAGACTTGCCATTTTCATTGATTAAGAAGAAGAGAATTGCCCGGTTAATTGACGGAAAACCGGGCTAAAACCGATACAACACAACCCACATGACATGGGCACCACCGGCCAACCTGGCCACCGACATGGAACAAAAGCCACGACGGCACATGCCAACGGATGGCCACACGCGCAAGCAACCGACAGCTCCGACTTTGATGACGAGCAACACAGGGGAAATATGCAAGACTTGCACCGACCGTGTCCAAAAAAGCACCCCGAACACGCCGGGAAGAACCGACTACCGAAGACCACGCCGCGACCCAAGCTCCTCTCGACCCCATCATCGTTGCCAAACAGAAACCAGCGCCCCGCCTCAGCAAACCATGCAGCGAAGATGCCGCCATTGACGGCGAAGATGCCATCATCCTCTTGTCTCTCAGTCATAGCCGGCTCCGAGACGATGCCCCCAAGGAGGAGAAAGACACGAAGACGCCTCCATCGCCCGATCCAACGGATCTAAGATTTCCCTCCGGAGCCCAAGCCGTGGGGAGAAGGAGAAACTCCACGACGACGCTTCCAAGAAAGATCACGGCACCTGCGGGCGCCGCCGTCGCCGGCTCCGGTGAAGACCGGAGCAATGATTTCTCCCGGAGATGTGCCGACCCCCTGTCACCGCCGACCGCCGCCCACTGACCACCACCCCTGCCGAGGCCGACCTCACTCTGGCCACGATATCCCACGATCCACCGTGACCAGACTCGCACCATCTCCTGGCCGAAACCGCCAGCACCATACCCGAGGCCGCCGCCCCGGAGCCCAAGAGGCACCACGTCATCATCATCACCATCGGCAGGAGCCCGGCCAGGCCCGACGGCATGGAGCCCACATCGCAAAGCTGGAGGCAAGGGAGGGCCTGACCAGACTGCGACCTCGCCCCAAGCCTTGCCTCGGTGGCCGGAGGACAGCCAAAGCCGCCGCCGGAAGGCTACAACCGAGTCGCACCAGATCTGAATCGCCGGAAGCCGGAGCCGCATGAGCGAGATAGAGCAGTCGCAGCCGCCTAGCCTCAACCCACCGCTGGACGTCGCGAGGCCGCCGCCGTAGCCGCGCCTACTCGCCACGCTGCCCAGCCGTCGCGCCGCCGAAGGAGCAGCCGCCGCCGTGGGACCTGCAGCCTGGACCACCACCAACCCGAGCGGGGGACAAGGTGCGCCGAGGCGCGCGTAGTGCACCGACTGTTGAGCCGCCCACGCCGCCACCACCGGGCCCAGCCTCGTCGAGCCCTCGATCCGCCAGAAAGCGGTCGCCCGCGCTAGAACCCCCCGCCGTCTGCGCCGCATCTGGTCGCCGCGAGGCCACCGCCGCGCCGCCCCTACTCCCGGACCACCGGATCCACGCCAGCAATCGCCAGAGCCGCGCCCGCTCGCCCGCCGGACCCCGTCGAGCTCACACGCCAGATCCGCCCGTGGGCCACCCTGAGAGAAGCCCCGCCGCCACCCTCCCTAGAGCTTGACCGGGCTTTGCCCGCGGGCTCCTCAGGCGGTGGCGAGGTGCTGGGATAGAGGGGGGTGGGAAGTACCCAGCGCCGGTGGGGTTCCCCCGTGTCGCCCGAGAGAGGCGACGCGGGGGTCGGGCGAGTCGCATCGCCGAGGATTCTGATGCCTTTGCCTGTGTTCCTGTACGTGCCGGTTCCTTTCGTTTATTAATCCCCATGATGCCGCCTAGATACCAGGAAGTTAAAAGCATATATAAATTGAGATGATTTCATGTAAGGGGCTGAGGTGGGACTATTTAATTATTATTATTTTGAGGTGAAGGTGGGACTATTTAATGAGTAAGTCAACCTTGTTTTTGACTAAAGGACTTGAGTAGCTCAGTTGGCTGCTGGCCCAACAAAGAGCCTGGTCGTGAGTTGAAACCTCACATCCCTCTAGCACCATCTTTTTTAAACAAAAGTTAGTGCCGGCCCAGTACGGCCCATATGGTGACTGGCGATGGGCCAACCTACGATGCCTCGCCCAGTCTAGCGAGGGACGACGACGGACGAAACCAAGGCGAACGAATTAACGATGGTAAGAAGCAATAGCCCTTTTATTAGTAGATATAGATATAGATATAGATATAGATATAGAATCGGCGGAGAGTACCTTACGGACAGCCGGATCATATCACCGATTCGAGTGTCCAAGTACTCCCGAATCTTGTGCCCGAGTGGACACTCGAAAGGGGTGAAGACAAACACATTGTTTCACGGGTTCAGCGATTATGGGAGATACTTTCCCCGTAACCGTGGGATGGCATGACCGTATCGTATCCACCAATAATAGCCGTAAAACCACCGATCTGTTGTCCACCAATAGGCATGTGACCTAGCTTAGAATTCTCAAGAAAGAAACTCCACTGTAATCCTCTGACTAATCAATAAACTCCACCCGGGGGCTGAACCATGGTAAAACGACCGTGTCACCTCCATTGCTAGCGGGAACCCTTCGGACACCCTTCATTTCCCTACTTATGTGACAGGTGCAAGATTGGTGGTGCATTAATCTACAATGCCCAAGTCACGTGCTTTTTCTCCAGGGCATGTATGACCCGGGGTCCTAGAGGTCGGCAACTACCGTCGACCCACCGCCACTCACCGTTGTCATTCCCACCCCTGAGACTCCAACCCATTATACGTCTCGGGTAGGGGGTCCTGAACTGTGCGTCTAAGGCCGGTGGTAACAGGAGACGGGGACACGACATTTACCCAGGTTCGGGCCCTCTCTATGGAGGTAATACCCTACTTCCTGCTTGATTGATCTTGATGAATATGAGTATTACAAGAGTTGATCTACCACGAGATCAAGATGGCTAAACCCTAAAGGCCTAGCCTGTATGACTATGGTAATGAGTATCTCTCACTCCGGACTAAGTCCTCCGGTTTATATAGACACCGGGAGGATCTAGGGTTACACAAGGTCGGTTACAAAGAAAGGAATCTACATATTCGGTCGCCAAGCTTGCCTTCCACGCCAAGGAGAGTCCCATCCGGACACGGGTGCAGTCTTCGATCTTCGTATCTTCATAGCCCATCAGTCCGGCCCATGGCTAACAGGTTGGACGCCCGAGGACCCCTTAGTCCAGGACTCCCTCAGTAGCCCCCGAACCAGACTTCAATGACAAGGTGTTCGGCGTGCAGATTGTTTTCGGCATTGCAAGGCGGGTTCCTCCAACGACGACTTCCAAGTAATGTATTCGGCTTTTAATTCAATGCCGCACCCCTCGGCTTCTGTGCATCGATGGCTTCAGCTTCCACGTGTCGGGCGAATGTGGACGGTCAGGGTATATTTTGCAGATAACACCCCAGCCATGCAAGAAAGAGCATCTATTTAAAGAGATTTGGTCTCAGATCCATTCGGCACCACGCGGAGAAAATCCTCAGAGATTGCCAGGGAAAACCATTCCAACATGGCTAGCATTCCTAGCTCCTCCTCCCGTTCCAACCCAGAGAAAGGCGAGTGGGAGAGGTGCTCTGTGTCCCCCTACGGATCTGGTCCCTGTTCGAGCAGGGTTGGCTTCCTTCAACGGCAAGACCCAGGCGGAAGATTTCCCCAATCCATCTGCGGGGGAACGAGTGTGCTTCGTCCCCTATCTGCTGAGGGGCGTGGGATTTCCAATTCACCCATTCCTCCGAGGGCTTCTAGAGTATTATGGCCTCCAACTGCACAATTTTACCCCAGCCTCCATCCTGCACATTGCGGGTTATGTCGCTTTATGCGAACTATTCCTGGGTTGTGAGGCCCATTTTGATCTGTGGATAAAGTTGTTTTGTCTTGTCCCGCGCAACCACGAGGGATCGATATTTGAAGTGGGCGAGGCCGACATATGGCGCATTGCTGAGACCCGATACCTATCCGGCACACCGAAGAAAGCTTCCGAAGAGTGGACCTCTGAATGGTCTTACATTGAGGACGTCGTACTTCCAGATCCAGTCCGGAGGGGTCTCCCCGAGTTTGCAAGTGTTCCTCTGAAGAAATGCCACAGCTGGCGCCCTCGTAGCCTCGAGGAGGAACATAGTGCGGAAGTCCACCAACTCCTGAGCAAGATCAAGACGCTTGCCTAGTCCGGATACACGATAGTCGAAGTGATGGCGACCTCCATAGTGCGGGGGGTCCAGCCACTTCAATATAGAGGACTTCCCATGTGGAACTACAATGGGGAAGATGACGCCTCCCGCTGCGGCAGGAAAGGTCCGGACACCCCTGCCGCCCTAGCCAAAATATTGGCCGAACTGTTCAAGGGTGAGGAAGAGGAGTTCCTGCGCATCACGCACAGAGAAGGATATTCCATCTACAGTCCTCCTAGCTGGGTAAGCCCCCAACTCTTCTACTCTACTCATTCCACTCCCTGAGCTTCGCTCAATGAATATTAACCCGTCCATTTGTAACAGCATTGCCGAAAGATTTTGGAGGGGCTTCACAGCCCCGCCCCGTGGCCTAAGGGCCACAATCGGGACCTTGACCCCGGATTCGAAGAGGATCCGGATATATTCGTGGTGCTCGAGAATGGCGTGTTTTACCAGGCGAGCTACGACGGCACCGAAGTGGCCATCATCGCCGATTACCCTGGTCTTCTCCCCGCTTCGCACGTAAGTAGTCAGGAGACATCTCCCCCGAAAGGATTCCCTCGTTCTGCCTCACCCACCGCACTGTCTCGTGCTTCAAAGGGGAGGCGTTCGACATACCGTGCTACTCCAGGAGCGACTTCGAAGAGAGCGGCTCCCGCACCGGGCAAGCCTTCGAAGAGGAAGGAAAATGAAGACACGGTCAGGCCCTCGTCAAAGAGGTATGGGTTTGCAAATATGTTTTTTAATAGTCGCATCCACCTGTGACTTTCATGTTCGTCCGGTATCAGGAAAAGAGTCCGCCGAACTGTGTCCGGGGGTCCGGCCAGTAATACTCCCAACAGCCGGGATCCAGCCCCAGCCGAGGGGACGGGGGCCGATATGGGAGTGACGCCGGACTGTCCTTCGGCCGAGGGCTCGGAAAATATGTTCGTCACCAACTCAGAAGTGGAGAGCGCCAATCATCGGCGCCGGAGGGCCATTTTACGAGACCCCCGCTTTTCGGAAGAGGCGTTTAATGCCTTCAGCTCGGCTGATGCATACATCCGAGCTGCTCGAGATGGGCTTAGCAGAGCCACAAAGCAGCATTTAAAAGATGTGCAGGTAAGTTTACTGTGTCTCAGTATGATAACCGTATGCCAGTAGCCCCCGAGACTTAAAGTAGTTGGAACAACTGATTTGAGGATCGCCGCATAATCAGGTTCTGTCGGAGAAGAACGACGTGCTAGCCCAAGAGCTAGAAAAGTGCCGGACGCAGTTAAACGTAGTGACCGCCGAACTGGAAAAATCCAAGGTGGCGTCTTCCGGTAATATTTCCCTCCATCGAGAAACAGTTATTGTATAGTGACCGTGTTAACACTACGGCTTTATCTCATAATAGGATCATCGGATCAACTGGAGGAAAAAGAGTCGAAAAGACTGCATGCCGCAGGCGAGCGGGTTTTGACCCGTGTCAGACAGGAGAAAAACAAACTCCAAGATGCAAACACCCAGCTGGGCGAAGAGCTGAAAGATGTGCGGGCCCAGCTAGCCGACTCCCTGAAGGAGAACAAAAAGCTGCGAGGCGGCATATTCAGTATGTGGCCGAATTTACCTTATAACAGTTTGGAGGTAAGAGTAGTGATATAGCTGTGATTGCAGGTATGTTGACGGGCCGTCCCGAAGAGGAGGTGTCCGGATCATCAAGTGATCTTTTTCAAGGGCTGTCGCAGTTGCACAAGCAAGCTCGGCAGGCAATGCGGAGTCTAGCCAAGGCCTTCTGGCCATCCGCCTCCCCTCCAGGGAGTATGGAGAAGTTTGTAGAGCTGTTAAAGGGAGCGCGGCGGCGTATCCGACTATGGAAGATATCGGCCTGCTGAGAGGGTGCACGAGAGGCCTGGGCCATGGTAAAAACGTGGTATACCAAGCTGGATCCGAATCACATGGCCCGGGTCGGACCAATAGGGTCAAATGGGGAAGAAATTCCCGTTAGTTTAGTATATGACCAAGTAGAGGTGGCTGCTAGATATTCCCAACAGGATTGTAAATTAGACCGCCTGTTGGACGGTATAGAGGAGGAAGTTTTTAAGTTCTAAGTGACTATGTACTTTCCTTCTAGCTGGATTGTAAAACGATTGTCATGGCCGACCTTTTCGCTTCGACCTCTCGACCCGAAGGTGCGGAGTGTTTCCGAATACCTGAGCGGCAAAATAAACCGGGGTATGTGTGGAAACCAGGCATAGGGGTCATAGTTGCTTAAACAGACAAGTTGTATCCGGCTAGTTATGCTATATTACATTAAAATTGTAAGAAACATCTTCCAGAAAGAATAGTTCCGTTAAGGGTTCCTTTCCCTGAGTGTGCATGCATCTATGTGCATGTCCGGGCTGTGATGAAAGAATCACAGTGTGTATAGCTTCTGGGGGTTCACAATGGAACGAGTGTAAAACATCTTTAGTTCACCGACCGAATATTCCCTTAAGAACGCTAGCTTTCGGCTTCACCCAGTCTGAGGTACACATCCGGATGACCCGGCAGTAACAATCGCAGAGGTGCTCCCTTTATGCCCTAGCCGAACTAACGGGAACGTAGGGCATATTGAAAGAACATGCGGTGCCCCCATGTTTGGTTTTGGTAATTGATGACAATCTCTATGGACTAATGGTTGCCTTGAGTTATATTTGAAGGATTTGTCCATAGGCAATTCTTGAAGTCCATGTGTTGGTTTCAAGGAGTTTATGTGGTGACCAAGGTGTTATTAAGGAATTATCCAAAAATTGGTCATGTGAGAGTAGAGCTTATTGCAAGCATGTCTTGAAGAAGAAGATTGTGTGATCATTCATGTTTACCTTCAAGACATCATCCAAATGAAGAGAGTTGGAAAGAGTCAAGGTTGATCAAGACTAAGTCAAGAGTGAATCAAGTTGATCAACACACAAAGCGCACAAGATGTACCGAGAGGGATCAAGCGATCCCATGGTGTGGTAAGCATTGTCAATTACGCTTTGTGTACTAACCCATGATCTTCGTGAGAGTTCTTTGTGGGGTTAGGTTGCGGTGTGCAAGTTCAAGTGAAGCATCATGAAGAGATCAAATGCTTGAAGCTTGCCGTCCATTGTGGCGACAATGGACTTGTGAAGATGTTGCGGTGTGCAAGTTCAAGTGAAGCATCATGAAGAGATCAAATGCTTGAAGCTTGCCGTCCATTGTGGTGACAATGGACTTGTGAAGATGTGCGGAAGAGTGGCTCACCCATAGTGGAGTATGGGGGAGCAATCAACTAGTCTTCATCGAGCCAACACAACCAAGAAAGGTGGTCCAACTTGAGGGAGTCAAGATCGTCATCATCTAGCTCAAGTGGACCATGTGCAAGGCAAAGGTTTGCTCTTGATAGGTTTTCTATTTTACCGGTCTCATGATGGTAGTTGGGAGACCGGGTTATAGGATCGATTGCCGTACTATCAAGGGGGGCTCTCGATGAGTAGCTTGATCGTATCGTTCATAGAGAGCTCAAACCATTGCATCCTTGCATCATCTTTGTTGGTTCTTGTTTGGTTCTTCTCTTTGTGAGTTTTGGAGCTTATGGTCATCTTGATGACAAGCTCGAGTTCATCGAAAACGGAGTTCACAAGCATCTTCTATGATGTTTTCGATGTTGGAGGTTATGCCGGTTCTTCTCGGTTGGAGGTTTCACTCCTCTATTTGTTGGCATACCTCCCCTGCCTCTTCTTACTATAACCAGTCGCTGTTTTGATACTACTCGCCTTCCTCTTTCCAACAAGCTTGAGTTTGCTCAATTCGGAGCTCATATGCAGAAGTTATGGCAGTTTTGGTCCCAGCGGTAGTACCGCGGGCCGGAGCGGTAGTACCGCTTGGGTGCTACAAGCGGTAGTACCGCTCCAGAGCGGTAGTACCGCTGGTGGCCCCAGCCGTAGTACCGCTGCGGTCTCGTACTAGTACCGCCTCGATTCGAGGGGTCTTTTTCGTGTCGGGTTCTACGGTACTAGCCGCGGCAGTGGGGGCCGTAGTACCGCTCGTTTGCGGTAGTACCGCCCTGCCACCGCGGTAGTACCGCTCTGGGCCCAGCGGTAGTACCGCGAGGGGGAGCGGTAGTACCGCTTATAGGGGCAAGCGGTAGTACCGCTCTCTGCGGGGCTGAAGTGGGGGTAACGGTTGGATTGTTCCCCCCACTATATAAGGAGGTCTTCTTCCCCAATGAACCTCATCTTTTGAGCTCGTGTTCTTCCCCCATTGTTGACCTTCTTCGAGCTTGCTAACTCTCAATCCCTTCATGGATTCTTGCTAGTTTTTGAGGGAAAAGAGAGAGGAGATCTAGATCCACATTTCCACCAATCACTTTCTCCTCTATGTGAGGGGAACCCATTGGATCTAGATCTTGGAGTTCTTGGTGTTCTCCTTCTTGTTCTTCCTCTTATTTAGCTCCCTAGCATTAGTTGCTTCGGTGGGATTTGAAAGAGAAGGACTTGGGCACTCCGCGTGCCATTGCCATTGCATTTGGTGCATCGGTTTGAGTTCTCCACGGTGATACGTGGAAGTTACAAGTTGAGAAGCTTATTACTCTTGGGTGCTTGGTGCCCTTGAGCTTGTTCCTCTTGGGTGCTTGGGCGCCCTAGACGGTTGGTGGTGTTCGGAGCTCAATCATTGTGGTGTAAAGCTCCGGGCAAGCGTCGGGGTCTCCAATTATGTTGTGGAGATCGCCCCGAGCAATTTGACGGGTTCCGGTGACCGCCCCCAAGGGTTGCCAAAGTGTACGGGTTCGGTGACCGCCCCCAAGGGTTGCCATTTGTACGGGTTCGGTGACCGCCCTCAAGGGTCCCTTAGTGGAATCACGGCATCTTGCATTGTGCGAGGGCGTGAGGAGATTACGGTGGCCCTAGTGGCTTCTTGGGGAGCATTGTGCCTCCACACCGCTCCAAATGGAGATTAGCATCCGCAAGGGTGTGAACTTCGGGATACATCGTCGTCTCCGCGTGCCTCGGTTATCTCTTACCCGAGCCCTTTACTTATGCACTTTACTTTGTGATAGCCATATTGTTTCTTGTCATATATCTTGCTATCACTTAGTTGTTTACCTTGCTTAGCATAAGTTGTTGGTGCACATAGGTGAGCCTAGTTGTTGTAGGTTTTGTGCTTGTCAAATTAACCGCTAGGTTTATTCCGCATTTGTTCAAGCCTAAACCATAATTATTTTAAAGCGCCTATTCACCCCCCCCCCCTCTAGGCGACATCCACGATCTTTCAGCATAAGCACAGGAGCCAGGCAACCCAGCTTGGCCAAAACTTAAGTCATATCGATGCATATAATGTCAAAAAAAAGGTACATATGGGAGAGGACGCATATGTGATGAGCTTGATGCTCGGAAAATAGTAATAGCAAGCTTCTGTTCAAGAAGCCCCCAGGTATAATAGACGTACATACTTGAAGATGTATGCGTCGGCGGTGCAAGGCCTAACCGCACGAAAGCTTTTAGGGCTAAAGAGAAAAAACGAAAAGAGAGAAAAATGATGAAAACAATAAGGGGAGGAGACGAACAAAGAGTTCAGCGCTAGGCATAGAATCTCCGGAGTCTGGCCGCGTTCCAGGGGTTCGGCTCTAGTCGATTGTCTGACACATCACGCAAGTGGTACGCCCCTCCGGTGAGAACTTCGTCGATGATGAAGAAGCCCCCAGAGTACGGAGTCGAGCTCCTCAACCCAGTGCTTGTCTGATTCCTTCAAAGACCGCACTAGTCTAGGCTTAATGCAGCTCATAATAAGACCATTGGCTCTTTCGACTTGACCGTTTATCTATGGTGATAGACAGAGGCGTAATCGAGCTTGATGCCCAGATTGGCGCACCAGGATTTCACTTCGTCGGTTGTGAAGTTGGAGCCGTTATCGGTGATGATTGCTACCTCTGTGAGCACTGCGTTGGTTTTCCCTTGAAGAGGAAAGGGTGATGCAGTAAAGTAGCGTAAGTATTTCCCTCAGTTTTTGAGAACCAAGGTATCAATCCAGTAGGAGGTCACGCTCAAGTCCCTTGCACCTACACAAACAAATAAGAACCTTGCAACCAACGCGATAAAGGGGTTGTCAATCTCTTCACGGTCACTTACGAAGAGTGAGATCTGATAGAGATGATAAGATAATATTTTTGGTATTTTTATGATAAAGAGTAAAAGTAAAGAAAGCAAAGTAAACAGTAATGGAAATGATGGGAGATTAATATGATGGAAAATAGACCCAGGGGCCATAGGTTTCACTAGTGGCTTCTCTCAAGAGCATAAGTATTATGGTGGATGAACGAATTACTGTCGAGCAATTGATAGAATTGAGCATAGTTATGAGAATATCTAGGTATGATCATGTATATAGGCATCACGTCCGTGACAAGTAGACCGACTCCTGCCTGCATCTACTACTATTACTCCACACATCGACCGCTATCCAGCATGCATCTAGAGTATTAAGTTCATAAGAACGGAGTAACGCTTTAAGCAAGATGACATGATGTAGAGGGATAAACTCATGCAATATGATATAAACCCCATCTTTTTATCCTCGATGGCAACAATACAATACGTGTTGTTTCCCCTACTGTCACTGGGATCGAGCACCGCAAGATTGAACCCAAAGCTAAGCACTTCTCCCATTGCAAGAAAGATCAATCTAGTAGGCCAAACCAAACTGATAATTCGAAGAGACTTGCAAAGATAATCAATCATACATAAAAGAATTCAGAGAAGATTCAAATATTGTCCATAGATAATCTTGATCATAAACCCACAATTCATCGGATCTCGACAAACACACCGCAAAAGAAGATTACATCAAATAGATCTCCAAGAGAATCGAGGAGAACTTTGTATTGAGATCCAAAGAGAGAGAGAAGAAGCCATCTAGCTAATAAATATGGACCCGAAGGTCTGAGGTAAACTACTCACACATCATCGAAGAGGCTATGGTGTTGATGTAGAAGCCCTCCGTGATCGATGCCCCCTCCGGCAGGACGCCGGAAAAGGCCCCAAGATGGGATCTCACGGGTACAGAAGGTTGCGGCGGTGGAACTAGGTTTTCGTGGTGCTCTTCGATGGTTTGGGGGTACGTAGGCATATATAGGAGGAAGAAGTAGGTCGGTTGAGCCACGAGGAGCCCACGAGGGTGGAGGCCGCGCCTGGGGGGGGTAGGCGCGCCCCCCTGCCTCGTGGCCGCCTCGTTGGTTGCTTGACGTCCACTCCAAGTCCTCTGGATCACGTTTGTTCCAAAAATCACGCTCCCGAAGGTTTCATTCCGTTTGGACTCCATTTGATATCCTTTTTCTGTGAAACACTGAAATAGGAAAAAAAAACAGCAATTTGGGTTGGGCCTCCGGTTAATAGGTTAGTCCCAAAAATAATATAAAAGTGTATAAATAAGCCCATTAAACATCCAAAACAGAATATATAATAGCATGGAACAATCAAAAATTATAGATACGTTGGAGACGTATCAATGATACTGTGCGGAACACCATAACGGTGTACAACGCCGGATATGAATTCTATCACCGGCCCGGATTCGGCCATTTTAACTGGTTTGGCCTCTATCCACTTAGTGAATTTATCCACCATGACCAGCAAATATTTTTTCTTATGGCTTCCTCCTTTAAGGGGTCCAACCATATCCAGTCCCCAGACCGCAAAAGGCCAAGTGATGGGGAGTGTTTGTAGGGCAGTGGGGGCATATGGTTTTGGTTGGCGAAGAGTTGGCATCCGACGCAACGTTGGACAAGGTCCTGTGCATCTGATCGGGCCGTCAGCCAATAAAACCCTGTACGGAAGGCCTTGCTAACAAGGGCCCGAGCTGCGGCGTGGTGCTCGCCAAGACCGGCGTGAATCTTAGCCAGGAGCTGCCGCCCCTCCTCCTCGGAGATACATCTTTGAAGGACTCCGGTAGCGCTTTTCTTATAGAGTTCTCCGTGGTGAACCTTGTAGGCCTTCGAACACCGGACAATGCGGCGGGCCTCATTCTGATCCTCAGGAAGTTCCTTCCTATTAAGGTAGGCCAAGAAGGGTTCGGTCCATGGGGTAATGACTGCCACAATGAGATGGGCCGACGGTGTTATTTCATTGGCTGAGCCGCCGATGATATCTGTGTGTTCGGAATCTGGAGTTGTCTTCGGATCCGGACTAGTGTTGACGCTTTCCCCCTGCCACACCACGGATGGCTTAGAAAGTCTTTGCAGAAAGATATTAGGTGGGACGGGGTCGCGCTTGGCGCCAATACGAGCGAGAACGTCCGCCCCTTGATTACTCTCTCGGGCCACATGATGGAACTTGAGCCCCTCGAACCGAGCCGACATTTTTAGGACGACATTACGATAAGCTGCCATCTTTGGATTCTTGGCATCGAAATCTCCATTTATTTGAGATATTGCCAGGTTTGAGTCCCCACGCACCTCTAGGCGTTGTATGCCCATGGAGACAGCCATCCGGAGACCATGCAACAAGGCCTCGTATTCGGCTGCGTTGTTGGAATCTGTGTATAGTATTTGGAGTATGTACTGAACGACGTCTCCAGTAGGAGACGTTAACACGACGCCCGCTCCTAGTCCTGCCAGCATTTTGGAGCCATCGAAATACATAAACAAATTGGAGTATGTGACGTACTCTTTAGGGAGTTCGGCCTCTGTCCATTCGACGACGAAGTCAGCCAGTACTTGGGATTTAATAGCTCAACGTGGTTTGTATGTAATATCAAATGGAAGGAGCTCAGTGTCCCATTTGGCGATCCAGCCCGTGGCATCGCGGTTGTTTATTATGTCGTTGAGTGGTACTTCAGAAACCACCATGATCGAACACTCCTGGAAGTAGTGTCGTAGCTTTCGGGATGCCATGAAGACCGCGTATGCTATCTTTTGATAATGAGGGTACCGGGATTTGCATGGTGTAAGGACAGTGGATACGTAGTACACTGGCTTCTGAAGCGGGAATTTGTGTCCGTCCTGTTCTCGTTCAACGACGAGCACTGCGCTCACCACCTGATGTGTTGCTGATATGTATAGTAACATGGGTTCGCCGACGTTTGGCGCGGCCAGGATTGGGTTGCTCGCTAGAAGGGTTTTTATTTCTTCCAGTCCGGCTGTTGCCGCGTCCGTCCACTCGAAGTGCTCGGTTCGTCGTAGAAGGCGATAGAGTGGCAGTGCCTTTTCTCCCAATCTGGAGATAAAGCGGCTTAGAGCTGTCATGCAACCCGCAAGCTTTTGGACTTGTTTAAGGTCTGTTGGCGTAGCCAATTGTGACAGAGCTCGGATTTTGGCTGGATTTGCTTCAATTCCTCTGTTGGAAACGATGAAGCCCATCAGTTTCCCAGCGGGGACGCCAAAAACGCACTTTTTCGGATTGAGCTTAATGTCATACGCGCGGAGGTTGTCGAATGTGAGACGTAAATCGTCTATTAGTGTTTCGACGTGTCTAGTTTTGATGACGACATCGCCCACATAAGCTTCAACTGTCTTGCCGATATGTTTCTCCAGGCATGTTTGAATCATGCGTTGGTATGTGGCGTTGGCGTTCTTGAGCCCGAAGGGCATGGTGTTGAAGCAGAATGGCCCATATGGGGTTAACGAATGCTGTTGCAGCTTGATCGGACTCCTTCATTTTGATTTGATGGTATCCGGAATATGCATCAAGGAAACACAATGAGTCGTGTCCTGCGGTAGCATCAATGATTTGATCAATGTGGGGGAGGGGGAAGGGATCCTTAGGGCAAGCCTTATTGAGGTCTTTGAAATCGACGCACAAGCGCCAGGATTTGTCCTTCTTTGGTACCATCACCAAGTTTGCCAGCCAGTCCGGATGTTTTATTTCTCTAATGAATCTGGCCTCAATTAGCTTGGCTAATTCCTCCCCCATAGCTTGGCGTTTGGGTTCGGAAAAGCGCCGCAGTGCTTGTTTGACTGGTTTATATCCCTTTAATATATTGAGACTATGTTCGGCCAGCTTGCGTGGGATTCTAGGCATATTAGAAGGGTGCGAGGTGAATATATCCCAGTTTTCGCGAAGGAAATCCCGTAGTGTGGCGTCGACTGTTGGGTCTAGTTGTGCTCCAATAGATGATGTCTTCTTGGGGTCCATTGGGTGGACCTGGAATTTGACTATTTCTTCTGCCGGTTTGAAGGAGGTGGATTTGGGTCGTTTGTCTAAGATCACGTCGTCCCTATCCACCGTGGAGCGCAGCGCGGTTAATTCTTCGGCCGCGAGGGCTTCAGATAATGCCTCAAGGGCCAGGGATGCGATTTTGTTTTCGGCGTGGAGTGCTATGTCCGTATCACTGACAAGAGTGATTATGCCGTTTGGTCCGGGCATTTTGAGCTTCATGTACCCGTAATGAGGTATAGCTTGGAAGCGTGTAAAAGCATCTCGCCCCAACAGGGCGTGGTATCCGCTGCTGAAAGGAGCCACTTGGAAGGTTATTTCTTCGGACCGATAATTCTCCGGCGTGCCGAATACCACATCAAGTGTGATTTTTCCCGCACACCGCGCCTCTCGACTGGAAATAATTCCTCGGAAGGTCGTGTTGCTTTGCTCGATGCGGCTTCTGTTTATTTCCATCTTGTGGAGTGTATCTTCATAGATGAGGTTTAGTCCGCTGCCACCGTCCATGAGGACCTTGGTGAGTCAAAAGCCGTCCACGATGGGACTGAGGACTAATGCGGCTAGTGCTCAGACTGTCCTGTATTTTGGTTCGTCACCGACATTAAAGGTTATAGCCGTGTCGTTCCAAGGGTTTATCGCGGCGATTTGACAGACTTCGGCGAGGTCGCGGAGTGCCCTTTTGCGCTTATTGTTTGAAGCGAATGTCTCGAAGACCGTCAATACTCTGGGGTCGTCGTCTTCTGGAGGGTGTTTCCCTGGGGTGTTTTTGGTAAGGATGTCCTCGCCGCTCTTGGCTACCTGCCGGAGTATCCAACATGCTCTAAGGCTGTGGGTTGGTATGGTGTCCGGTGTTGTGTGTATTTTGCATGGGCCATCAAGCCATCCTCCAGAACGGTTTCGTGCCGCGTAATGGGTTTATATTTTTTGGCTATTGGACTGGGCGTGTCACGGGGATGCGCCCTTTTCGCCTGGACCAGCGGTTGAGTTGGGACCGATGGCTCCCAACAAGCTGCCTGATCTTTCCAGGCGCTTTCCATTGCGCTGTACTTCTGTACGATAGTTGCCAAGTCAGCGAAGTGTAGTATGCGGCGGCGATTAATGGCGTTGAGGATTCCTTCGTTCGTGCAATTGTTGCAGAACGCTGATATCGCGTCCTCGTCGCGGCAATCTTTAACCTTGTCCTTGACAAGGAGGAATCTGGCCCAGAAGTGGTGGACCGTTTCCTGAGACTGCTGTTGTATGCTCATGAGAGCGCTTATGTCTGGGTGGGTGGGTGGAATTGGATCCGGACCCTGACCTGATCGATGATCCGGAGTCTGAAGGTTTTCCAGACTTAACAGTCTGGGCTCCGGAGTATCTTCTGGTTGTTTATGCCCGCCGTCCGATTCTATGTTCGGAAGGCTGGTCACCTCCTTTTGCTGGTGGGTATCTGGCTCTACAGGGTCGGCGACCCGGACATAGTCCGTCTTCAGTATAGGGGAAGAGTCGTCGTCTCACTCCTCGACTACCGATATCTGGTGGGTGACCGGTGGAGATTTGATTTCTCTCTGGTCGGGTTTAAGCCCGATCCGATCGTAATCTGTGGCGATTCCCAGGGCGGCGATGCGATCAAGGAGCTCGTTTAAAGACGAAAACTCCGCCGGATCCATCTGCTTGGAGTGTTTGGAGTCGATAGGAAGGGGATTTTCGATGGCCCGAGAGGTCATCGTCGGCCTGACGGCCAAACGGGCGGTCATTGTAAAGCCGCCCAGCCAGAGGGTTTGGCCTGGGGCCAGTTCTCCTCCAGTGGTGATATCGTCTTTTAAGGACGAGGCGAGTCATCAATCCTGTCGTCGACGGCACAGTGGAACTCTCAATGAAAACACCAATGTCGGTGTCAAAACCGGCGGATCTCGGGTAGGGGGTCCCGAACTGTGCGTCTAGGATCGATGGAAATAGGAGATGGGGGACACAATGTTTACCCAGGTTTGGGCCCTCTCTATGGAGGTAATACCCTACTTCCTGCTTGATAGATCTTGATGAATATGAGTATTACAAGAGTTGATCTACCACGAGATCGAGATGGCTAAACCCTAAAGGCCTAGCCTGTATGACTATGGTAATGAGTATCTCTCCCTCAGGACTAAGTCCTCCGATTTATATAGACACCGGGAGGATCTAGGGCTACACAAGGTCGGTTACAAAGAAGGAATCTACATATTCGGTCGCCAAGCTTGCCTTCCACGCCAAGGAGAGTCCCATCCGGACACGGGTGCAGTCTTTGATCTTCGTATCTTCACAGCCCATCAGTCCGGCCCATGGCTAACAGGCCGGACGCCCGAGGACCCCTAGTCCAGGACTCCCTCACCCCCTACCACACACACACACACCGTGTTGCGCCCATGCTGAAAATGCTAGAAAATACTAACAACTAAAATATTCCACAATAAATTGAAAAAATCCAGTAAATCCAAAATACACAACCAAATATTCTCGAAAAAATCTCAGATCATTTGGCTCATTGGTTTTTTAGAAGGTTGGCTCTTCACTCATCATAACGCATCTTTATCGAGAGATTCCCCGATACCCTCTAGGATGACACCATGAAAGATCAGAAAAAACACACAGTTCGCTCGCCCTAGCAAGATATTCGCCGTCACATTCAAAACATGATTAACATGAACAAAGGAGACTAAAGAAAGGCTGGCCCCTCACCTCCTGATGTCCTCCGCCACAGTTGCGAGAGGAGATTTGTCCCTCGGCACCATATTTAGCCTAGAGATAAGAGTGGGGCAATCAAAGCTCGGGATAATGTTCCTGAAGCCTTAGTCCCATGAACAAGATCACCTCGCGCATTGCCTATGCCCCAACCATTTCAAGGGTGGCCAACCCCTCAATGTGTCCACTGCAAGTCTGCAACCAGCAAGACAAGAACCAAGGGAGTCCCGGATAACCACACCAAATCACATCCTCTAGGAAGAACTGGAAAATACGGCATCCACATTGACTTGCACCATCCCCGCCGGTGACGGATCCCATTTTGGATATGAAGAACCAAGGTCGGGGTCGGCTTAAGACAGTGCATCAGCACATGAGGCAAGATTTTCTCCATTACTTGTTTGTGAGTAAAGTTTCTCCCAAATTTTGAACTCGGAATTCACACAACCAGAGGAAATTGAAAAGGTTCTAGTTAATCATAAATACCCTTGTGCATCTGGATCGCCATGAAGCCGCAAACTGAGCTAAATAAGTAACGCATTCTCTCGAAACAGACTTTCACCTCGGTTTATATTAATAAAGCCACATGATCAAAAGATACATGGTTTTGCCATAAAACCGCAAACTGAGCTAAATAAACGAGGCATTCTCTTTATCTCTTAATTACACCGCCAGAGAGACCATGACTAGACTTGCCAGCCGACACAAGAAGAAAGAAAAAGAAATGCAATACTCTCCTCTAGACCGGCCACATGTGCCAGAGCTACATCCATCAATTCCAACTTTCCAAGTGAGGCGTACAGAATCATTTCCCTCCCAGAAATTAAGCAAGACCCGATCACACACTCACTCACTCGATCACTCGATCACCCACCTAGTTGCTCTGCTGCTGACACCACCAAACACACATACACACTAGCCAAGCTGCTGCTGCTTGCTTTGTCATGGCGTCGCCGAAGAAGGCGAAGCCGCGGGCGAGGCGGCCCCTGCTGCTCCGGCGAGCCATGCTGCATTCCTCCCTCTGCTTCCTCCTCGGCCTCCTCGCCGGCCTGGCCCCCGCCTTCCGCTGGACCCACGTAGTGTCCACCGCGGCCACCGCCCACGTCTTCCGCGCGCTCCACGCCGTCGACGGCGCCTTCAACCACACCGTGCTTCTGCTCCAGCAGCAGCAGCGGCAGCTGCAGCACGGACCCGTCGACGTCGCCGTCACCGCCCTCCCCTCGCCGCCGCCTGCGCCGGCGTTGGAGCCGCTGCGGCAGCCGCAGCTGCTGCTGGTGGTGACGGCCACGGAGCGGTCGGACCCGGAGCGGCGGGCCGCGGGGCTCACCCGCGCGGCGCACGCGCTCAGGCTCGTGCCCCCGCCGGTGCTGTGGCTGGTGATGGAGCGGGCGACGGAGGCCCCGGACACGGCGCGGCTGCTGCGCGGCGCCGGGGTGTCGTACCGGCACCTGACCTACCCGGAGAACTTCACGGCGGACGGCGTCGGCACGGAGAAGGAGCGGCACCACCAGCGGAACGTGGCGCTGGGGCACGTGGAGGAGCACCGCCTGGACGGTGTCGTGCTCTTCGCCGGCCTCGGCGACGTCTACGACCTCCGCTTCTTCGACCAGCTCAGGCAGATCAGGTGCATGCATTGTCCTGCCCTACAAGACTACAAGGCTACAAGGCTACAAGTTTGGTTACCCTGTTCATTTCATTTGTCGATCGATCCTTTAGTAAACTGGTAACAGTAGTGTGTACAGTAATTAAGTTGGAGTAGCGTGTAATTCAGAGTTGCACCCAGCGGTGTCGGACTGTCGGTGGAGTTGACACTTGGCAGTAGATGAGCCGTAGCAAATAATGTGAATGCAGGATGGGACTGGCCATAGTGATCGGTGATAATATGATGCACTAGCTAATAGTACACCACTAGCTAGGAATCAAGCAGGGATAGCTAGATGGCATGCATGATGGATGTCACTCAGCAGCACCAGCAGTACCACCATGTTGTCGTGGACGTGCATGTCCATGTGCGCACCATCCTCTGCTTGCTTCGGTGCGCGCCCGGGTGTCGGTAGAAACATGGACGAGCGAACGAATGATTGGCGCTAAAGCAACATTGATTTGAATCCATTCATTAGCCGCCGTTGCCGTTACTGTACATTGATTTGGAGTGGTATACTGTACATGTATGGTGCAGGACGTTCGGTGCGTGGCCGGTCGCGACGGTGTCGGAGCGCGAGCGGAAGGCGACGGTGGAAGGGCCGGTGTGCGGCGGCTCGCCGTGGGCGGTCACCGGCTGGTTCTCCACGGCCGACGCGACGCCGACGGTGAGGGCGGCGAGGCCGCCGGAGGGCACCGTGGACGTGGCGCGCTTCGCGTTCGGCAGCGCCCTGCTCTGGGACCCGCACCGGTGGGACCGCTTCCCCGTCTCCGAGCCCGACGCCTCACAGGTAATTCCGTCATTTGATTAGCTTGGTAATGGATCCCATTATTATGTAATTTGAGAGTATTTCCTTGGTGCACTTGCACCATCGTGATTTTTCTTAACGTTGGAGTGATGTTCCATATATCCATCTTGAATTATTACCACAGTAATTAGATCATGGTTGTCATGTGTTGTCTTTCTTTCAGGATTCGATAAAGTTTGTGCAACGATTGGCCGCGGAGGAGTACAACAAGTCAAGAGGAATGCCCGATCCCAATTGCTCGGAGATCATGGTGTGGCGTGGAGATCAGCTCGTCGCTGCCTAGCTTGCTCCATATGATCTTGGGATACATACTCCTCCAGTTTAACTAGAACTATCCGACTATAGTACCTACCACCTACCCACATATACATATCTATGTACGTTGATCGCAACATAGCTAAGCAAGTTTTGTTAGCTACCCGGTGCTAGTAGCTCCAAAATAGGAGGGCAAAATGATAACGGGTAATGAAGTATAGTTTCCATGCACAATGATCATGGATGTACTTTTGTCTTTTGCACTATATATACACATCGAGAAATGATTTATTGCCTTATCGAATTCGCCAATCCACATAGGGCACAATAACTCCTCCAGCGTATGCTCAGTCATACTTTAGGCCAAATTGTCTCACGTCCAGGCTCCCTCTGCATAGGGGGCTAAGCCATATGTATGCAATGAACACAAATACAAATATTTTGCGTCATTCAAACAACATAGCACCCTCTTTTCTTGCCTAACATGGTATAGACACAGATACTCACAAACACATACATGAACGAACGCACACCCTATCCCTATGAGCACCTACGAAAGAATGAGCCGGCATGTCTTAAGATTGACAAAGTCACCACATGTGTCCACTGTTGACAGACACGCCGCTTACCACCGAAAAAATAAATCCATTAAATCCTGGGTTTATTCAAAATTTTATCAAAGGACCATGGTTGGTTGAGTTGCTAGAGGTCGAAATAGATGACTTTCGCTATTTGTTGGCACAAAGTAGCAACATTGATCATCTTAAATTTAGCGAAGCAAAATGGGATTTCGTTTGTCCACAAATGAGCAATGTTAAAAAGTGAGAGGAGGGAATTCCATAGAAATCACTTGATGACATATCATAAATTCTAGAATGTCCTGTTTAATTAAAACTAAGCTACGCAAAAGTATTATGGGAACTTTCCTTGTGATATTTTCTAGGGTTGTGCCTTGTAGAACCCAATCCCACCCCCATCAAATCATTTACATATATTAAAATAGGTACAAACCAACTATTATACACGTAAGTGAAAATTTATTTTGCATATGGATGTGATCTTTCCATCTAATTGGGCCTTCTTTAGTTTAAAACAAAACTAAGTTCAACAAAATATCATGATTTTTTAAAAGGTAACATAATTTCACATATTATAGAGTTCTACTAACAATCAAGCTTTTGTATAATCATAACATAATGATAGAGTATGTGGTGTATGGCACTAAGCTTATAGTTATAACATTGCCAACAATTTTATGTGGTTAATGTTGCTAGACAATAGAAAAAAATGAATGTTTGTACAGTACATGTATTATCAGTTAAAATGGCCCGGCGGCCATGGTGCAATACGTCGACCTCTGGCGCCTGGTACGCCACCCACCGCTTTCCTCCACGCCGGACGTGCTCTCCTGGCGTTGGACTACTTCCGCCACATACTCGGCGAGCTCCTGCTACAAGGCGCTTTTCTTTGGTGCTTGCGAAGATCCCCACTGGCGGCTCACCTGGCGTCCATGGGCGCCTCTTCGCGTCAGGTTCTTCCTTTGGCTTGCCATGCAAGACCGCTGCTGGACCGCGGAGCGGCTCGCCCGCCACGGCTTACCACACGAGGACACGTGCGCACTCTGTGATCAAGAGCTCGAGTCCATGCATCACCTCCTCGCGGCCTGTTCGTTCTCGCGTCAGATTTGGCATGAGATCCTCGGTCTGGAAACACCGCAACGCGTGCATCTTCGACCAAGCCACTCCCTCGCTCACCCTCATCTCCGAAACCATCAAAGATGAGGCGCGCCTATGGGCAAAGGCAGGTGCCAAAGGGCTACTAAACATCATCCCTGGCGAGTAGCTACTAGGTTAGACATTAGGGCTGAGCAGACCCCTCGTTCCTGTTTGCTCCGACGCTCGTGCACCATGCCTCCTGCGTACATGGCCCTGTAAGCGTTGTAATCCCATGCTACTTTCTCCTTCTATCAATACAAAGATACGGAGCTTGCGTATTCGCGAAAAAAAATCAGTTAAAAACCAAACAATTTTTTTATGATATGTAACTAAGTAAAAATATTCAATATAAATAGATGATAACTTGTTATTTTTTATATAATGAAATTGGTAGAAGCAAGTGTTGCAAAGGTTTCAAGATGGGAATGGGACGGGTCGGCCCGCTGGGGCGCTGACCCGGCCCAAAAATTCGAGCCCGATGGGTCACAAGGGTTGGGCTCAAATAAAACTTTGGGTCAGTAGAGCCGACACCAAGTGACCCGTTGGGTCAACGGAATCGGCCCACCTCATGGTCTCGTATCTCACGGTGTCTATTATGTCCTAATCTGAAATTTCCCAACGCATATATTCAGTATGTTGTGCACAATTCAAACAAATACTAAAAATGTACCTAGTGTCGTTTTGATAGTAAAAGCATTTAACACTAACTAGCAAATCCTCAAAATACTAATTTTGTGGCTGGCACGGACATTTTTCATATAGCTATTTACAAACTGAACTAAGTTAGACAATAAAATGGAACAAAGTACAGTTAAGCAGTAAGGGAGGAGTTACTATATTAGGATTTTAGTTATCAGCACATCACAAGAAAAAAAAACTCACTAATAATTGGATCGGTCCGAAATACCCATCAGGGCAACAAGGCCACTGTTATTCATGATATGGGTCGGCCCGTGGCCTCTTATGTTGGCCCTAAGGCCACTAGGGACGGGTCCAAGGCCAGGGGCGGGTCGGCCCATTCCCATCCTGACAAAGGTTCTATCATTTTGTACTAGTGAGATAAACAAATTTTGTCATGTGGGATACTCTATCCGCTTGATCTCTTGTGTGAAGGCTACAACATCTAATCTCATAAAACAGGATCGGGATCATCTGTCCACCTGATGGTTCTGGGGTCATTTTGTTCTTAAGTTAGTGTGTACTACCTCTGTCCCAGATTAAAGGTCCGCTTAGCCTAAACTCTGGGACCAAGGCATGATATTAATTTCGAGGACGCGTAATATTCGAGTGCAGTAACCACCAATCAAATTAGCAGGGAGTTAATGCATGCAGTCACTTTAGCGGGCAGTTTTGACATGCAAACAGCCATGCGATGTTCTCTTTTGCATGCCGCCAGTCGTTCGTGTTGCCTTCCGACGCGGATCGAGAGAAAAAGCAACGAGGCATGTCAGCGGCCTTGAAAAAATGGACTCCGCTCGATGGCTTGCCGGCCTTACAATCCCGGGTGGAGGTAGTAGGTTGCTGGCCTACGTGCCATGTATGTCGTCTTGACTGTAACTTTGTTGCTGGTGCAACATTTAACTTGTTGGTTGTCCGGTACTTTTCGTGGTATGCCGTGGATGTCATTGTGTACTTTTCGTGGTATACTCAATGATCATGGATGTACTCTTGTTTTTTGCACTATATATACACATCAGAAATGATTTATTGCCTTATCGAATTCACCAATCCACGTAGGGCACTATAACTCTTCCAGCGTATGCTCAGTATTGTCTCACGTCTAGGCTCTCTCTCCATAGGGGGCTAAGCCATATGTATGCAATGAACGCAAATACAAATATTTTGTGTTATTCAAACAACATAGCACCCTTCTTTTATTATTTTATTTGCAAAACACAGTATAGACACAGATGCTCACAAACACGTACATGTACGCACATACATACACTTTATCCATATGAACACTTCCAAGAGAGATGAGGTCACCACATGTGCCTCACCGTTGACGGGCACACCGCTTACCATTGAAATAAGCCGTTGAATCCTGGGTTTGTTCCAGGTTTTGACATAGGGGCATGGTTGGTTGAGTGGCTACAGGTCAAAATAATTAACTTTTATTATGTTTGCATAAATTAGAACATTGATCGTATTTAAATTTAACTAAGAAAAATGGGATTCCATTTGTCCACGAATGAACAATGTTAATAAGTGAGAGGAGAGAATTCCATAGAAATCACCTGTTGACATCTCATAAATTCTAGAATGACCTCTTAGTTAAACTAAGCTGCCAATACTATTATGGGAACTTTCCTGCGATATTTTCTAGGGTTGTGCCTTAGTGACAAATTAGGTATAAATCCACTATAATACACCTAAGTGACAAATTGTTTTCATATGGATATGATCTTTCCATCTAATTGGCCCTTCTTTATTTTGAAACAGAACTAAGTTCAACAGAATAATCTCGTGAGCAAAAATTTGAAATAAGTAACATAATTTCACGGATTATAGAGTTATGCTGACAATCAAGCATTTATATAATCATAATGATAGAATATGTGGTGTATGCCACTAAGCTTATAGTTTTAATGTTGCCAACAATGTTTGCGGTTAACATTGCTAGACAATAGAAAATTAATTTTGTGCAATAAATGTATTATCAATTAAAACCCAAGTACTAATATTTTTATGAGATGTAACTAAGTAAAAATGTATAATATAAATAGATAATAACTATTTGGTTCTGTATAGTCAAATTGATAAAAGTAATTGTGGATAGCTTCTACTATTTCGTATTAGTGAGAGAGATATATTATTATCTAACTACTATAAAAAAAGATATTCTCAAATTTATCGTTGCTATTAAAGGGGTCTGGGGTAGTGATGGTACGGCGTGGTCGTTGTAATAGGCTCCACCGAGCTTCTCTTTGTATCTCCCTCGTCTTACGTTTGCATTTTTTTGCTTTTGCCTTTTGTGATTCTCTGTATCACGACATCCGTCCCAGAAACATTTATTGTCACACTCCTCTCTCCCACACCTAAATCTGGCAATGGTTGGGGAACTCAACTATACCCAAACTGAACCACGTGACAAATTTAGGAAAACCAAACCTAACTAACCCATTGGAAGGTGATATGCGATCCAAACTAAATTAAACAACAAGTAATCTCCACCTGAACCAAACTAAACTATCAATAGGAACCGTGGTTTTAGCTTATAGGTCCAGATTGGTTACCGGCCTAGTGCTAGCTGAACAAGGCCTAATAGCATGATTCAGGAGCATAGCTACGGAGGGAAGCAAGACGGCACGCTGGCGCCATCGTGACGAAACCCCATACCGGCACCTCTTCGACTTCTGCAGGACCAACTCGCGCGTCGGCGCCATGGAAGCTGTGTCGCGCCACGCATGGCTCACTTGCTTCCCTACAGGGAAAGCTCGGCGACATGCTCGCCGACAAGCATGGTCGCGTGAGAGGCGTCCACACCTCCACGGCGACATCCAACTCCTCTGGTCCAACCTGACTCAAGGCATGTCGTGCGACAAAAAGTGCTTGTTGGAGTGGCGTGGGCCGCCGCGGAAGGGAAAAGTGCGCCAGTTTTCTTGATCGACAACTTGGAGCATCGCTGCGCGCGTGCACGAACTCCAGCGATTTTCTGCTCTCCGTCTGCCGACGCATGCAGCAGAGCGTGACGCCAAGAGGATAAGACAAGTCGGTCGGTCGAGCTCAAGCCTGTCGCATGGCCAGCCCCTCGGTGCCACTGCAGTCTGCGCGTCGGTAAAACTCGCAGCGCGCATGTGTGCATGCACGGATACACCTACAGCTAGCTAGCTTACGAGTGTGGGCATGTACTACGTAGACGCCGGCCAGTGCACAGTGCTCGCCAGCTAGTCAGCCAGCCATCCGCCCTCCACCTACTGATACCAAAGTGACAGGTGCATGCAGCGGCGGTGGTGCAGAGGAGCGCCGCGTCGCCCAGCGAAGGCCATGCTCAAGCCAACTGAGCGGCGCCGCGAACACTCGAGCCTCGAGCTCATCGCTAAGTGCCATCCATGGTGGCTTCATTCGGCGTCGTGGGGTCCAGGCGAGTTCATCGTCCGAGCGGCGACAAACCAATCTACTCCAAAACTATCTACAAAACCGGTTTTAAAACTATACGTAGCAACTGTAATAGACCAAACTGAACAGACTCACACCCACCCGTACCCAACTCGTTCTTTTCTAAGTCCAAACTATACCCAACTATTAAAATGCCAGACCCATGAAAACCCAAACCAATTAAGCCCACGGTAGGAAACCAAACCATTTCACCTGGTTAATTCAAAACCATTTCCAGATTTACCCACACCCATCTAGGATGTCATGCATAATAAATGTGCTTGAGCTTCGCCGCTGACTCATATTAATAATTTGAGTTACAATTTCTCGAAAGCAAGGTCCTGGAGAAGGCCCATGTTCCTCAAAAATTCCCGATAGGTGATTGTTATATTCATCAATCACTGAGAACTATGTGATATTGTTAAAACCTTACATTACAATTTGTTGATGCGGAACTCGGCGATGATCCTATTTTGTCGAAAGGGAAGGATGTTGCAGATGTTTTCTCGAGATTTTGTTGCCAAGCTGGGATGTCTGACTAATTTGCAAACTCTAGATTTGGCTAAATTTATTTAGTACATGGAACATAAACGTTATTGAAGTGATGTCATACTAATGAGGATTCAGTAATACTGCCAAGACCCTTTCTTGATTTAAGAAATGTATTGAATGACGCGATGGTGCACCGCCACTACTACTATCACCACCGCCTCTTGAGGCGGAGGAGGACCCCCTCATCGTCCTCAACACTCTAGAGACTACTTCTTTAGAGCCACCAATGTATGCGCCAATGTTGTAGTGCCCCTGCAGCTAACATCGCGACCTCTTAAGGTGTAGGACGATCCCTTTCTTTCTGGGCTTTGTATTTGCTCACTTAATCCATGTTATACTGCATGTTTTTTATCTAGCAATTCATTCCACCATTGATGTGTTCGTATCTTCTTTGTTTCCCTCTCCGACACGAAAAAACCCTGATTTTGTCATACATCATTGGGATTTATTTGCATAGAATTGGGTCTACTTTATACTATTTGTTTGCCCCATGAACAATACATAGATTTTGATAGTATTTATTTCAGAATGTGATGACTTCTGCGACCTTGCTCTATTGTTCATTTGTACTATGTCACTATGTGCACCCTTCCACTTGTTCTAGGATGTGGACTTGGAATATCTACTTAGTGATATTGCTGGGAACTTTGTTGGGGTGAACATTTGTTTTGTTAGAGATACAAGAAATCATTTGTTTCGACCATGTATATTACTTCATCAACGCTTGGAGCGGTTTGAGATACTCACGATGTGTGAGAATGTCCAGTGGTGTGTGCTCTGTGTGGCTACCACCTTCATATAGATAGAATGCATCCTCTTATAGTTAGTGTTGCGAAAATCTTATAATCATGTATTCTAAATTATGTGTTTATTAGAAAGTAAAATGTTATAGGTTCGTAGGTGGAGTACTACTTCAGTGATGAGAATCTTCCGACAGATGAGTATATGTTGAAATTTGTGAAGAAATGTCTTTGGTAAGTATTGTGACATTTCTTTAGCACATATACATGTAATGAAAATATTCTACTCTCGATCTGGGTGCCCACATGTTGAGTTTTTTGTTGTCTTGTGAAGATCATTAACTTATTTATTTTTGCAGCTGGTTGTGATCTGCAGGGAGTATTGGAGTTCATGAAAATAAGGCGGAAATGCACTTTACCAGATTAAATGTGCTTCTTAGGAGTACTCATTTCATGTTTCTAGGGATTTCCCTATCAAGAGTTTTGAGTTTCATTAGTGTTAAGTGTGGTTTAGGGAGTACTATATCGTTTTGATTATGCCATCAAGAGAACAAACATTTGTAATATGATTCTGGTACTCACAATAGAAGTTTAGTTTCCCAATATTAGCTAATGGATAGTGTTATATGTCTTCAGAAGTTTGTATTCATTTCGATATCTGCATTGGTGACATGTCTAGACTCTACAGAGGGGGTGATTGATATTGTCATGACTATTACGGTGTGCTTAGCAAATGCTATCCTGCTTGCAAACAGAGAACTAGGCTATTATGACTTGCTTATAATGATTATTATGCCTTAGATCACGAAAAGGAGAAGTACCACCCAACTACAATGGAAAATTGATGCAAGTTAGTTTTTTTGTAAATATCACAACTCAAAGACTATGTATGTGCATCAAAAATTGATGTAAGGACAATTTGGATTGCGTGAATGGAGGAGGCATCTCGTGAGTGGGGTGAAGAAGGGCATCGATATCGGTGATGCCCTTGGATCAGTTGGCAGAAGGAATTATCTAGTGCTACCATGTCAATAGGTACTATCATATGATTGAATTTGAGCTAGCAGAAACTCACTGGAAATTATGAAAAGAAATCACATGATCAACACAATATACATTTCTAAAGTATATATATATATATATATATATATATATATATATATATATATAAATTTAGGCCACACTTGATAAAGTTGACAAATTTCACTACAAATATGTTCTCAAACTTTTGCGTTAACTTGGAGATCAAAAGTACACATGTGAAAATATGTCTTTGATTTGGCCTTTTAATTACTCTGTTGTAGAATGGATGTACAGTCGAGTTAAAAGTAAATCAGCCATGGACGATGAGATGTTGTCGAGAGTGAATAATATGATTGGGTTTTATCACTATTTTTTGGTAGGATTAAATATTCCAAATAACTCCATGAAAATTGATTAATCCAAATACTAAGAAGGGCTAGAGATGTTTATTTCTTCCTACACTCAATTGTTAATATTTAATTAGGTGAAAAAAATATAATTCTAGGGTTGGGAAAGCTATGAAACATCATGAACACTACACAAGTCCTCTCTCGAAACTTGCAAATGGTCGGTTGATGTCGTTCAATAGTCATAGTGTTGGCTTGGTGCAGGCTTGCCATGGGTTTTGATGCAGTGAAGAACAGAGATAGAGTTGTTCAGCTTGCTCCACTTGCCATTGTTATCCCATACAAAGTACAAACTGAGGAACTTCAGGAGGGCGGTTGCACCACCATTGGCTCTTCCCACCCTGCTCTAGTGAACCTAGCCTTGTTCATCCCCATCAATAGGCACGGGAACCCCACCAATGTCCTCACCACCAATAAATCCACCATTCGTCGCCCCATAGTCCTCCAGCTCCTTTCTCATCCACTAATTTGATCTCCACATAGAGCTTGAGAAGCGAGCGTTGAAGCGGCCACACTAGGACACTGAGGGCGTGTTCGGATGTTCTCTAGCTTCAAAAAACTTCACATATCCAACTTCTCTTCATGATTTCTAACTCCAGGTAGCGATTTCAGACGCGTTTGGCTGCATCAGCAGCTTCTCCAGCGCTGCAGCCCGGCTACGAGGGTTGTGGCCTTGTTCGGTGCAGACTGGGCCAGCTGGAGGCAGCCCAATTAGGGTCAACAAGTGCACAACGAGGTGAAGGGGATCGCTCCTGTAGCGATAGGTTGTATTTTTCGAGCGTGGGAAACGAGCCGGTATCTTTAGTGGTGGCGGGATGTTGTAAATAGGGTGAACTTCAGCTTTTTCAATCGGTGGAGTCGGGCCTTCCTCGCTCCAGATTTTTGCACTGTGATTGACCACAGCTAAGCTAGTTTCTCGGGGCTATTCTGTTCGGCTCGGATCTGCTCCAGGATTTTGTGAAGCGTGAAGCCGGATGAGATCCGAACACGCCCTGAGAGTGCGGCAGGAGCCACCGACCCTAGTGACAACAATGTCTCCATAGTCCACCGCATTGCCACATTTTCCTTCTCGCCACACCTAAAGAAGTGTCCATAGGGCTTCCATGTTCCTGCAGCTTCGACGGTGATGAGGGGCTACCGGTGGCGCCATCCGAGCCAATTGATTTCTTACCTAGGCGAGATGGGATGCGGTGACTTTAACTAGGCAGAGAAGAGAGTGACTCGGTGAGAGAAGTGTGTAGCTCGGGACTAATATTACTACCTCCGTCCTGGTTTACTAGCCCCCCTCGTATTCTGGGTCATATTTTGACCATAATTTTAACAAATAAAATATATGTTATACGTAGCAAAAATAATATCATTGGAAATTACATTCAGACATGAATCCAATGATATTTTTTTTGATGACATGCATTCACATTTTGCAAGTCAAATACGTGGTCAAGCTTTGACCAAAATACGACGGGGACTAGTAAATCAGGACGGAGATAATACCATGCAATAAGTGATAACGTCTACTACCATCGCACCTGTGTATATTCGCCGATGCGCAGAGTAGACTTGTGCACTCATTAGGTCGCCCTGCTAGATGCGTAAAGTATGTCTAAATTTGGTGTGTGTTTAAATTTGTTGTTCTATGGCATGGCACATCATTCAACCAGTTAGCGTTAGTAACTGAATCTAGGTTGCGACGAACTGATCTCCGCGCCACACCATGATCTCCGAGCAATCCCGGTTGGGCATCCCCCTCGACTTGTTGTAATCCTCCGCAGCCAACCGCTGCACAAACTTTACGGAATCCTGAAAACAAAACATACATAGGCTTAGGCAAGACCGGGCCATGATAATGATTAATCGTTACTACTTCCGTTTCAAAATAATTGAAGTTTAGCTTTTTCTCAAAGTCAAATTTCATTAAGTTTGACCGAGTCTATACAAAAACATGTCAATATCTACACCATCAAATTTGCTTCATCGGATTCATTATGAAAAATATATTCTTATTATATCTAGTGTTTGATATTGTAGGTCTTAGCAGATTTTTCTATTGACTTGGTTAGACTTTAGGCAATCCTAGAACTTCAATTATTTTTGAACGAAGGGACTCTAGTGAAGATCGAGACAAACGGAAGCTAGTGAGGCGGTGCACGCCGCGCATGAATCACGGCCTTAGTTTATGTCCTGCCCCGGCCGTTCGTCTTGCCGGCGCACAGCAACAAAATTGACGGGGCAAATTTCACGGACGAAAAACCGCACGCTTTCGCGGCCGCTTTGACGACAAGGCCGCCGTCGCCGTGTGCGGAACCCCGGATTAAAAAGAGTTAATTTAGCACTGTACCTGTGAGGCGTCGGGCTCGGAGACGGGGAAGCTGTCCCACCGGCTCGGGTGCCAGAGCAGGGCGCTGCCGAACGCGAAGCGCGCCACGTCCAGCGTGCCGGCCGGCGGCCTCGCCCTCACCGTCGGCGCCCCAGCCGTGGAGAACCAGCCGGTGACCGCCCACGGCGAGCCGCCGCACACCGGCCCGTCCACCGTCGCCCTCCGCTCGCGCTCCGACACCGTCGCCACCGGCCACGCGCCGAGCGTCCTGCGCCATACATGTACACAGTGCACGTGTCAGTGGCACGTACCAAAAAGCGACGGCTAATGAATGAGTGAACAGTGTCAAATTGATTAAAGGTGGCCAATCATTCATCCATCCATGTTTCTCGGACTGGACGGCGCTGCCGACACTTGGGCGGGCGCTGAAGCAGAGGAGGCAGAGCATGGTCCGCACATGCATGGACGCGTTCGCTCGACAACACTGTACTGCTGGTGCTGCTGTGTGCTGTGGCATCCATCATGCCATGCCATCTAGCTATTCCTGGTCGATTCAAATCTGCGTCGTACACTATTATCACTGATCACCGTGGTCACCATGGACACCATGGCCTACTTCCAGTCTCATGCTTATTAACTGCTTGTCAACCATCAACTATTGTAATGTACGTGTCCTCAAACTCCACCGACACCGGCCAAACACTCACTATGCTAACAATGTTCAAGAATCAAGATCATGCATCCAGCTGCTAACTCACTATGCTAAAATGCGGTTTGTAATGGTGGTAGTGCTAAGATCATGCACACTGGTGAAAAGTGCGTGCACGATGCATGATCCGATCGATAGAACGACGAACTGACTAAAAGTTTAGGAGGCACGACGCGCGCGCGCACTCACCTGATCTGCCTGAGCTGGTCGAAGAAGCGGAGGTCGTAGACGTCGCCGAGGCCGGCGAAGAGCACGACACCGGCGAGCCGGTGCTCCTCCACGTGCTCCAGCGCCAGGTTCCGCTGGTGGTGCCGCTCCTTCCCCATGCCGACGCCGTCGGCCGTGAAGTTCTCCGGGTAGGCCAGGTGCCGGTACGCCACCCCGGCGCCGCGCAGCAGGCGCGCCGTGGGCAGCGCGTCCGCCGCCGGCTCCACCACGAGCCACAGCACCGGCGGGGGCACGAGCCTGAGCGCGTGCGCGGCGCGCGTCAGCCCCGCGGCGCGCCGCTCCGGGTCGGACCGCTCGGTGGCCGTCACCACCAGCAGCAGCTGGGGCTGCCGCAGCGGCTCCAGCGCCGGCGGCCCCGGCGCCGGCGAGGGGAGGACGGCGACGTGGACGCGCCCGTCCCGCAGCTGCCGCTGCTGCTGCCGGAGCAGGAGCACGGCGCGGTCGAAGGCGCCGTCGACGGCGTGGAGTGCGCGGGAGACGTGGGCGGAGGCGGCGGCGGTCCAGCGGGCGGCCGGGGCGAGGCCGGCGAGGAGGCCGACGAGGAAGCAGAGGGAGGCGTGCAGCATGGCCCGACGGAGCAGCAGCGGCCGCCTCGCCCGCGGCTTCCTCGCCTTCTTCGGCGACGCCATGAGCGGCAGCGGCAGCTTAGGAGCTAGTGATGTGTGTTTGGTGAGCGAGTGTCAGTGTGAGCGAGTGTGATCGGGTGCCGCTTGGGTTCTGGGTGGAGTGGAAATGATTCCATCCAAGTTGGACTTTGGTCTGGGATCGTGGATGGATGCATCGGCCAAATCTCGACTGACGCGTACACGTGGCCGGCACGCCGGGCTCAGAGCAGAGCGCTGCACATCCCATTTTTTACTCTGCTGTCCGCTGGCAATGCTGCGCATTTCATAGCAGAAACACAGGTTAATCTGTCGGATTTAGCTGGGATGAATCGCATGCTTAATCATAAAATCCAATTCAGGTATGCAGTAGATAGTGATGCGAGGTATAGGCCAGTCGAGTCACCGTCTCCCGCCGTGCACTCAAGGGCAAACGACGCGATCCATGCTCTGCTCCCCCGTCGGCGATGCAATTTTGTCCGTCGACCTCCTTGTCAGTCGTTGGGGTACTTGGCTTTCAGACAGCAGTACCGATCGAGTACGGACGCGGTACTGGTGGCGACACTGTGCCTGCAATCAATGCACGCTTTCGTTCCCGTTTGGTCTGGTCGTCGGTTTGATCGGCGACTTGGTTTACTTCTTCTGTACACTGTACTACTCCTGTTACAGAAAGGAACTTATTTTTACAGAAAGGAAAGCGAACTTACTCATGCTGATAGATAGACCTTGGCATCTTCAGTTGATGCCAAGAGCAGAGATTGGCATCATACGTAGTACATGGCTTGCTTTCGTTCCCTATTGAATGAACCAAACAGGATTCGGTTTCAGATACTCGACTGAGCATATCAGCAGGAACAGTAGAGCGTATCCAAGGGATCAGGGAAGCAGAAGAAGAGTATTCTTTTCCGTGTCCTGCAGAAATAGATCTGCCGTTAGATCTCAGAACGTCCTGATATATAGTGTTATGGTTCCAAATTCTAACAACTTGGGGATGTAGCTCAGATGGTAGAGCGCTCGCTTAGCATGCGAGAGGTATGGGGATCGATACCCCACTTCTCCAAAAACATTTTCTTTTTTTGGGGGATGCTAGGGCTTTTTTTTGGGGGGATGCTAGGGCTTAACTACGAGATCAAGCAGCAAGTATAACTACCCTCTTTGTCATAATTTTATCAATCAGGATAAAAGAGAGCTCATATTATTATCAATAAGGGTATAAAAAGAGCTCCAAACTGGGTTGTCTCCGTGCAAAACCTCTTGATGCTATCGCAAAGATCAACATCCTGGATCACATGCTTCCTGTTGGTTTTAAGCGAGATGTACAGTCGACTGGATACTCGTTGAACCTACTGAACCTGAACCATGGACAGAATTACACTAGTAGAAAAAGGGTCAAATATGAGACACATTAGCGTCGGTATGGGGATCGATACCCCACTTCTCCAAAAACATTTTCTTTTTTTGGGGGATGCTAGGGCTTTTTTTTGGGGGGATGCTAGGGCTTAACTACGAGATCAAGCAGCAAGTATAACTACCCTCTTTGTCATAATTTTATCAATCAGGATAAAAGAGAGCTCATATTATTATCAATAAGGGTATAAAAAGAGCTCCAAACTGGGTTGTCTCCGTGCAAAACCTCTTGATGCTATCGCAAAGATCAACATCCTGGATCACATGCTTCCTGTTGGTTTTAAGCGAGATGTACAGTCGATTGGATACTCGTTGAACCTACTGAACCTGAACCATGGACAGAATTACACTAGTAGAAAAAGGGTCAAATATGAGACACATTAGCGTCGGTATGGGGATCGATACCCCACTTCTCCAAAAACATTTTCTTTTTTTGGGGGATGCTAGGGCTTTTTTTTGGGGGGATGCTAGGGCTTAACTACGAGATCAAGCAGCAAGTATAACTACCCTCTTTGTCATAATTTTATCAATCAGGATAAAAGAGAGCTCATATTATTATCAATAAGGGTATAAAAAGAGCTCCAAACTGGGTTGTCTCCGTGCAAAACCTCTTGATGCTATCGCAAAGATCAACATCCTGGATCACATGCTTCCTGTTGGTTTTAAGCGAGATGTACAGTCGACTGGATACTCGTTGAACCTACTGAACCTGAACCATGGACAGAATTACACTAGTAGAAAAAGGGTCAAATATGAGACACATTAGCGTCGGTTTGCATTTGAGCCGGCACTAATGGACAAATATGAGACACATTAGCGTCGGTTTGCATTTGAGCCGGCACTAATGTGTCCATTAGTGCCGGTTCAAACGGCTAGGCAGAAGAAGATTTTTAGTACCGGTTCATGCCACGAACCGGTACTAAAGAGAATGGGGCCCGGCCAGCACCTTTAGTACCGGTTCGTGGCACGAACCGATAGTAAAGAGGTTGTGGCAGGCTGTTTTTAGTCCCACCTCGCTCCCCTAGCAAGATTTTTACCACCTTAAATATGTTACTTCTCAAACTATCACAAGCACTTGGTCTTCATTGAACTCTATGTGTAGAATTTGTGGTCGCAATATGAGTCTTCACCGGTTTCTAAACCGTTGAGGACTCATATTGACAATTCAGATTGTACACAAAAAGATCATTGATAATCAATGTATTTTTTATGATAATCATCTCGTGTACAAACTGGACGCACGTCGTGTACAAACTGGACAATCTCTTTCAGAGTATCAGAGTTTCGGACGAGAACTCATCTGTTACACGGGCACTTCAATGTTTTTTAAACTTATTTGAACTTCAAACTGGGTTGTCTCCGTGCAAAACCTCTTGATGCTATCGCAAAGATCAACATCCTGGATCACATGCTTCCTGTTGGTTTTAAGCGAGATGTACAGTCGACTGGATACTCGTTGAACCTACTGAACCTGAACCATGGACAGAATTACACTAGTAGAAAAAGGGTCAAATATGAGACACATTAGCGTCGGTTTGCATTTGAGCCGGCACTAATGGACAAATATGAGACACATTAGCGTCGGTTTGCATTTGAGCCGGCACTAATGTGTCCATTAGTGCCGGTTCAAACGGCTAGGCAGAAGAAGATTTTTAGTACCGGTTCATGCCACGAACCGGTACTAAAGAGAATGGGGCCCGGCCAGCACCTTTAGTACCGGTTCGTGGCACGAACCGGTAGTAAAGAGGTTGTGGCAGGCTGTTTTTAGTCCCACCTCGCTCCCCTAGCAAGATTTTTACCACCTTAAATATGTTACTTCTCAAACTATCACAAGCACTTGGTCTTCATTGAACTCTATGTGTAGAATTTGTGGTCGCAATATGAGTCTTCACCGGTTTCTAAACCGTTGAGGACTCATATTGACAATTCAGATTGTACACAAAAAGATCATTGATAATCAATGTATTTTTTATGATAATCATCTCGTGTACAAACTGGACGCACGTCGTGTACAAACTGGACAATCTCTTTCAGAGTATCAGAGTTTCGGACGAGAACTCATCTGTTACACGGGCACTTCAATGTTTTTTAAACTTATTTGAACTCCAGCCTATTTTTGCGTTCAGTATGCATCATTCAAAGCGACGTCATCAATTTCCAACACGTTCTGACATCATTTGCTGTTTTTCAGTCATTTACCGATTTGTTTAGAGAGCTAAATGACCGTGAAATTGAAAATCACTACAAAATGAACTCTGAAAATGTTGGAACTTGGCATGGTATCATCATTTCACCCGCATAGCATGTGCAAAAGAGTAGAGAGGGTCACGGCAAAAACTGGACGCACCTCGTGTACAAACTGGACAATCTCTTTCGGAGTATCAGGGTTTCGGACGAGAACTCATCTGTTACACGGGCACTTCAATGTTTTTTAAACTTATTTGAACTCCAGCCTATTTTTGCGTTCAGTATGCATCATTCAAAGCGACGTCATCAATTTCCAACACGTTCTGACATCATTTGCTGTTTTTCAGTCATTTACCGATTTGTTTAGAGAGCTAAATGACGGTGAAATTGAAAATCACTACAAAATGAACTCTGAAAATGTTGGAACTTGGCATGGTATCATTATTTCACCCGCATAGCATGTGCAAAAGAGTAGAGAGGGTCACGGCGAAAACTGGACGCACCTCGTGTACAAACTGGACAATCTCTTTGGGAGTATCAGTGTTTCGGACGAGAACTCATCTGTTACACGGGCACTTCAATGTTTTTTAAACTTATTTGAACTCCAGCCTATTTTTGCGTTCAGTATGCATCATTCAAAGCGACGTCATCAATTTCCAACACGTTCTGACATCATTTGCTGTTTTTCAGTCATTTACCGATTTGTCTAGAGAGCTAAATGACGGTGAAATTGAAAATCACTACAAAATGAACTCTGAAAATGTTGGAACTTGGCATGGTATCATCATTTCACCCGCATAGCATGTGCAAAAGAGTAGAGAGGGTCACGGCGAAAACTGGACGCACCTCATGTACAAACTGGACAATCTCTTTCGGAGTATCAGGGTTTCGTACGAGAACTCATCTTTTACACGGGCACTTCAATGTTTTTTAAACTTATTTGAACTCCAGCCTATTTTTGCGTTCAGTATGCATCATTCAAAGCGACGTCATCAATTTCCAACATGTTCTGACATCATTTGTTGTTTTTGCAGGCTCACAGGGCAGCGCGCCGAAGTTAGGCCCAGAAGCCTGCTATATAGAGAAGTTCGAAGGAGCAGCCGCGGCTGGGTTTATAAACCAGTGCGGCTGCCCTTCGCTCGACGAGGTGGGAGTAAACATTGTGCACCACCGGTGGCAGCGCACAACCATTAGTACCGGTTGGTGGCTCCAACCGGTACTAATGAGTGGGCCTTTAGTACCGGTTGGAGCCACGAACCGGTACTAAAGGGGCAGTTTCCCGCCCCTTGGCCTGGCGAAAATTGGCCTTTAGTACCGGTTGGTGGCTCCAACCGGTACTAAAGGCCCCTCCTATATATATGGCACTTACGAAAAATTCAGTTTCATCGACCACCACTTCTTCTCCAACTACTTCGCGCGACATCGCCACCGCCGCCGCGCCGTCGCCCATCGCACGCCGTCACCGCCGTCGCCCCTGCTGCCCGTCGCCGCCGCCCCGTACTACGTCGCCGTGTCGATCGCGCCGTCGCCCCGGCCCGCCGCTCGTCGTCGCGCCGTCCCCGTCGCATCGCCGCCCGTATGCCGCCGCCCCCCACTCGTACACACACACACATATACACACACATACACACACACACAGACACACACACACACACACATATTGTTTTTACTTATTTTCTATTTTCTGTTGTTTAGATTAACGTTAGATAAATTACGTAGATAAGAATGTTAGAATGTTAATGTTAGATGAATTATATGGAAAAGATGTTAAATATTAATGTCAATTTTAGATGAATTAGCTAGATATTAATTAGGTATATATATGAGATTTGAACTAGTTGAATTAATATAACTAGTTTATTTTTAGTATGAAAATTAATAGAACAAGTTTATTTTTAGTAAGAAAAATTTAGGTATATGAGATTATTTGAACTAGTTGAATATATATAACTAGTTTATTTTTAGTAAATGCTTAGTTGAACTAGTTGAATTAGTAGAACTAGTTTATTTTTAGTAAGAAAATTTAGTTATGTGAGATTTGATGATCTAATTAAAATATTACTATATATATATAGCTACTTTATATATTTTAGTAAGAAAATTAATAGAACTAGTTTATTTTTAGTAAATTCTTAGTTGAGTTAGTTGAATTAATAGAACTAGTTTATTTTTAGTAAGAAAATGTAGCTATCTGAGATTTGATTATCTAATTAAAATATTACTATATAGAACTAGCTACTTTATTTTAGTAAGAAAATTAATAGAACAAGTTTATTTTTATTAAATGCTTAGTTGAATTAATAGAACTAGTTGAACTAATAGAAGTAGTTGAATTAATAGAACTAGTAAGTGTTTAATGTTTCACCTATATGAACATAGGAAATGTCGTCTGACGACGAAAAAGATTTCATTAAGTGCGAATACTGTAAAGACCAGCGCAGCCTGTGCGACAGAAATTTTCTTCTTGATGATAGGCGCTTCAGCATCAAGCTGGATGAGACCTTCGAAGTGGATACAATATGTCACAACGACAAGTCTTTTTTCGTAATTAAGCATGACTTATATATGCTTCATTTGCTTCAACTTATAATTTTAAATTTTCACTATTCTACTAGCGCATCCCCTGCCATGCAAGAATTTTTGTCTTGGATAAGATAGGTTTCAGTGCTATGGAAACTATGGAGGTAAAGAGAGTTTACCTGAAGACCGAGCATGGTTATACTTTCAACGTCAAATTATACAATGCAGACACGTACACCTATTTTGAATGCAAAACTTGGCAAGCACTATGCAAGGCTTATGCATTTGAGCCTGATATGGTTATCACCTTTGATATTCGTCCGGAAGATGATATTGAAGGTAATAGAGACATCTGGGTCGATGTGCAGACGCCTCCAGTTCTACCATTATGTGAGTTTCTCAACCATATTTATGTCTTTGATATTGTTTATTCAAAAATAGTTGACAACTAATTTCTATTGACAGCTTATTTCCATTCAAGCAAACATGTCCGGCGCTTGGTAGACAGGACCTACTACTGTCCCGGAGCTGAACTAAACTGCGAGGAGATAAGTCATTATGTTTCTTGGCTTGAGGATCTTCATACTGTCAAGACAAATTTTCTTCCTGCACTTAGAAATGTTAGTACTCAAAACGTGCGACCAATAGTGACCGTATTGAACTACGGTCACATCTATTTACGAAAGATGGTAAGATTTTTACTATTTGTCCTCAGTGCATCTTTTGCATACATTTTTTTGGTAAACTTTCATTGCTAAGTATATTAATTACTATACGATGTTCTTCAACAGGGACTCCCGATGACAGTTGTGCGTCAGTGGATCGAGACTAAAGGTCAGATGTCAATGGTTAGCTTACGACCAAGATATCCTACATTGCACATGAGTGCATTCCGGATTTCTTAAAGCGATGAATGCTTAATAGTGAAAGATTGGAGCAAAATTGTTAACGATCCCAGCAGAGAAGTACTAGGGGGCAGCAATAATGAGAAGCGCATCCCACGATTACGAGACAGGTTCATCTGCATGCTCCAGTATGATGAATCAGGAGAGCTATACATGTTCTATGCTATTTTACCTGAGAGAGAGCAGCAGGAGTGATTTAGCTAGTTCATGCTCTTAGTACTTTTGTCCTCTCATGTCCGTGTTCTTCGTCCTGAACTTAATCTCAAAGGGTGATTTGCTTTTGTGGTGTTATGAACGCTTATAATATCATGACCATGTTGAACTCGATGATATCTTTGCTTCTGGTACAAGTGAATGTTTTTTCTTTAAGCTAGTGTTGGTGCTGATTAGATAGCGGTAATGAATATGATGATTAAACAGTGGTAATGACGACTATGATGATTTTTAGCTAGCTAATTTACTATTGTTGATGATATGATGCAAGAGTTTTTATATTAATATGATGATGATGATGATGAGTTATTATATCATTTATAAAAGAAACCGCAGATTAGTTTCAGCTGGATGGATCCTAACTAAGTGATCAAGTATATGCCATATCCATATTATACTTGATCACTTAATTATAGGTGATCAAGTATAATATGAATATGGCATATACTTGATCACTTAGCTAGGATCCACATGCATCGAGTCGAAACTAATCTGCGGTACTTTCACCTAATGATTTAACAACTAAAATAATCACTAAATTAAATTGAAAACACAAAATTAAAGAAAAATAAAAAATAATACCAAAACACCCCCAAACATTTAACCGGTACTAATGTCCTGCACGCACCCGGGCCTGGCTCGTGCCACATGGTGGCACTTTAGCGCCGGTTCGTGATGAACCGATACTAAAGGGGGGGACCTTTAGTCCCCACTCTTTAGTGCCGGTTGTGGAACCGACACTAAAGGCCCTTACGAACCGGCGCTAAAGCCCGGTTCTGCACTAGTGTTACTTCACTGCTCTTAATCTGCCGCCCGCGCACACTGGAATAACACAAATGAAGCTACATCTGGTCGGGGGGAGCACCGGTGGCCACCCTCATGGGTCATGACGGGTGGGGTTCTCGGACCGGACACCATCTACATAGTGCACCATTCATGGAGGGCAACTTATCAATCTTGAGCCACTATTCCAATTTATTCGGTGTTCTTCTATGAATCCAAGTACACGATGACATGTATTTATATGTTAGCTTCAAGAAACAAAATATCAGGAGAAAGAAAAATCTTTATTCGAATTCGAAGGTTACTTTCATCGAAGTGTTAAAACTCACGAGAAAGTTGCACACTTTTATCACCAAAATTCAGTGTGTTTAAGGGTATAGTGATTATTATGTTTTAATCCTAATGGTAGATCCATAAAAGCATGGTAGGATACTGCATTTTAGTCTACTGTAAAAAGCACAACCCCAAGAAAACCAGCATGGTGGGGGTAATGCGCGTTGGACGATCCGGTGTTTAATTATGCTTGAACAGATTTCTGCTACCTCGTGTCATAGTTTAAGCAGACAATAAGCAATCGAGATGACTACATGAAGACTCTACTCGGTGGTATGGCCTGAATCTGAATAATCAGCACAAGTTGCTTGCTTCAAGAGACTACTGTCAGTCCAGTAACACAGACTCGATAACTATTTATCTATCACCAACCCAACTTTTGAGACTGTTATGACCGTTGCCGAATGATTTCTCTTACCCCTGTCAATTGTGGCCCAGTACTTGCTGGTTGTCCCAGAGAATTTGTGTTGCAGCTTATTTTGTTCCCCGATATCTTCTAGTCTTTGTATATGAAGTTACTTGTATACAGTTCTGCTCCCTTCATGTAGATTACTTGTATACAGTCTTAGTCTGGTGCACTGGAGTTGCCCCAGTGAACAATGGATCCGTCGTACGTTTAGTAGTACGCCGTTGAATTTCACCGGCTGTGATGTTCCTCTTTGTTCCCAATGGGAGAAAACAATGCATCAAATGATCTTCTTTTGTAGAAGATCACAGTTTTAGGATCTTTTGAGCAGTTGAAGGCACTCTTGTGTTATAAGGAGTGTATTTAAGGGTATAGCGACTGTGAAAGGAAGCTATTCACTAGCCTAGTATATTCCTAGAGAATATATAAATTGGCATCTTGAATTGATGCTAGGCTTTCGTCCCTTTTCGAATGAACCAAACATGGTTCTTTATTCTTTTTCTGTGGCCTGCAAAATACTTTCTCCGTCAGGAATTACTTGTCACTCAAACGTTCTTTATTTTTTTTTCTATGGCCTGCAAAATACTTTCTCCATCAGGAATTACTTGTCACTCAAACAGATGTATCTTGCATTGAAATACGTCTAAATACATCAATTTCAGTGACAACTAATTCAGGACTAAGGTAGTAGATCTGATGTTGGACGCCGAACGTTGTGCTTCTATTTGAATATATACATTCTGTTTTGAAACGATCATCACTTGGGGATGTAGCTCAGATGGTAGAGCGCTCGCTTAGCATGCGAGAGGTATGGGGATCGATACCCCACTTCTCCAAATATTTTTTATGCTCTCGCTTAACTTCGAGATCAAGCAGAGAGTAGCAACTCTGTCAAGCATTTTTGTCATCTTTTTTATCAGTTGGGGTAAAGGAGAGCTCCAAACTGGGTTGTCTCCCTGCAAGAACTTAGTGATTCTATCGCAAAAATCAACATCCTGGATAAGATCAAATGCTTCATTTCCTGTTAGTTCTAAAGTACATGTAAAGTGGATTGGACTGGATACCCTCTGAACCTGAACCATGGACAACATTGCTTCCCTGTTCTTCATCTGGTCAGGGGGGGAGCACCAGCTGTCACCCTCAGGGCGGGTGCGGGTGAGGTATGGGGATCGATACCCCACTTCTCCAAATATTTTTTATGCTCTCGCTTAACTTCGAGATCAAGCAGAGAGTAGCAACTCTGTCAAGCATTTTTGTCATCTTTTTTATCAGTTGGGGTAAAGGAGAGCTCCAAACTGGGTTGTCTCCCTGCAAGAACTTAGTGATTCTATCGCAAAAATCAACATCCTGGATAAGATCAAATGCTTCATTTCCTGTTAGTTCTAAAGTACATGTAAAGTGGATTGGACTGGATACCCTCTGAACCTGAACCATGGACAACATTGCTTCCCTGTTCTTCATCTGGTCAGGGGGGGAGCACCAGCTGTCACCCTCAGGGCGGGTGCGGGTGCGGTTCTCGGACCGACACCGTCTAGATACTGTGCCATTCATGGAGGCCATCTTATCAGTCTCGAGCCTCCATTTCCGTTTGTCACACTTGGTTGTATTCTGGGAAGAAAAAGTCAGGTTAATGGGTAATTTTTTTCAGGAGACTACCCGGTGGTCTGGCCTGAATCTGAACAATTAAATCTTATGATACAATTGCACAACATAAGATGGAAGTAGTGATTAATTATGCTTTAACAACAATTGACATGAGAATTCTACTCGGTTGTCAGGCCTGAATCTGAATAACCAACACATGTTGCTTGCTTCAGGAGACTATTGTCAGTTCTTGAACACAGACTCAATAACTATTCATCTATTCCAAATTAACCTATATTTCTGAACACACTAGCTTCTGAGACTGAGACTGTTATGAGCGAAAATAAAATTATGATAATTGTGACGTGTTTCTCCCATTGCTGAATGATTTCCCTTATCCCTGTCAACTGTAGCTCAGTACTCGGTGGTTGTCCCAAGAATCCGTGTTGCAGCTGCTTTTGTTCCCCGATATTTCCTCGTCTTTGTACTATATGAACTTACTTATATACAGTTTTGCTCCCTTCATGTGGACTACTTCTGTGCAGTCTTAGTTAGGTGCACTGGACCTGCTCTAGTGAACCATGGACCGTCGTTTTGTAGTACGCTATTCAAGTTGATCAGCTGTGAGCCTGTGATGTTCCTCTGTTTTCCCTGTGGGAGAAAATAATGCATCAAATGATTTTCTTCTGTAGAAGATCACAGTTTTTGGATCTTTTGAGTAGTTAATTATGCTACATAAAGGTAGTCTTGTGTTACAAGGAGTGTCGGCAGCATCGAGGATTTGTTAGGAATAAAACTACAGACGTCCTTCTCTTGAGCCTGTTCCTTCTGTAATTTATTTCCTGTAAACTAAATAGATTTATCTGATTGCTCAACTCAGTTGTGAAAGTTGAAGTAATGCTACTAGCCATAGAGTAATGACTTCTCTACGGTTCATCGTATAAAAGTTGAAATATCCTATATGCAGCATATTTTTCCGAATTAAGGGACTGCGAGTCGTGACCCAAAAGTTTCATCTTGTTAATACAGAAACACGGGTTAACACTCAGTACTTGCTATTGATGCTAGGTTTCCAGTTTGCTACGGTAAGTAACAAAATGTGTTTAGATCTAGAAAACCAAGGAATTCTATTTTAGGTGATATCCCAGAAAATAATGATTAATAAATTGAAGTTATTTTCATATTGGGTGTCTGGGTGACACAGTTTGGTCGTCAAAGGTACCATTACAAGTTCCCAACCATATCCGAGTAAAAAGTGTATCACAACTGCTGTTGTGCATTTACTTCATTTCATCGTATTAATGATGATGCCCTCATAAACTAGATTTTACCAAAGTTATATGCATTGTCTTTTTTATTTTCTTTCATCAAGCCAAAGCCTAGGTTTCTTTGTCTAAAGACACTCAAGATCCCTACAAAGTTTGTTGTTGAAGAACTCAACAAAATTCACATGGTAAACCCCTATCTTCTAATGTTTGGCGAGCTTGTTTGTCCAGATAATTAACAACCTCATCTGTGATGTTTCTCTATATAACTTTGACCTTATTTTTGAGTTCTACTAATTTTAGTGAGGCTTGATTGATTCACTAATTATTTTGTAGGCTGATAATAGTTATATGGTTCCATACATGTTGGTGCTCTCGCGTGGAATTGATTTGCAAAACCTTCCCTTTGGTGAAAGATGGCGCTTGGATTCGGTTTCCAAACGAATAAATGGAAAGGTGTTTTTACATGTGAAACCTTATGATTCCGTAGTATTTTTTTGGAAGGATATTTAATTACTTATACATCCTGGACGTATACATATTTTTTGTAGCTTCCATGCTTTAGTATCAATGAATTGGCATGCTTTTTTATGACTTATTGGGAATAACATCCTACTTATAAAGATTGGAGTTGGTGGTGAGTTCATATATGGGTTCAACAGCCTTTCCAAATAAACAAATACATGCATCCCCACATGTGGAACTAGCAACCTTTCAAGAGACATATAAACAAATATACTTTACTCACATGTGGGATCTATCATAAATGAATAAATGGACTACTTTCATGTGATACCAACTTTTTATGAGCAATTTTAACATGCTCCCTCTTGCCCCCTCTTTTTATATGGGAAGTAAAAAGTAAGAGTTAAGCAAACCCACTGCTTAATGCAATCCATGGCTCAGATCTATTTTATACTCTTACCTCTAATGCGAAAATGAGAGGTGAGAGGGAGAATGTTAAAAACCTCTTTTATAAAAGGTACAAATAACAAAGACAAAAATATGACTTCAACTCAAAATCGATCTTGGTTTTAGTTCTCTTCCTAACTTACTATAGTCATTTAAAATTCCCCGACGCTACATGTCTCTCACCATATTTTTGCTATCTTTTCTAACCGTAAATCAGGCAACGGTCATAAAGGACACTAATGTTATTTTCACCACCTCTAAGCTAATGGTTCCGTGGCAACACATGGGCATCGTGCTAGTATTAGTAAAGTTCTCAACGTCAGTTCCCTTTTTTAGTGTTTTTATTTCGAGGGAAAACATTTTTTGTTCATTTATGGGGAGAAATAAATACAAAGATGCTTCTGGACATGAGAAGACCTTGTGCAAAAGACCGAGCCTGGATGGGCTTGGGGGGGTCCCCCATTAAGGCGCATGGGCCCACCAGGAATCTTGGGTGCCTCTCTGATGCCACTGGTCCTTAGATACCTCAAGAACCACAGTCAAATTTATCGTGTATTATTCCTCGAGGTGGAGGTGGCCGTCATTGCTGATCTTAATCTTGGTGGACTGATGGAAGCCAAACCATGCCCCTGATAGGGGGAAACTTCAGCATCGACCACGTCAACTCCTTCTCCATCAGCACCCTCATGCTCATCACAACCATGTGTGAGTGATCTACGTAGGCACATGGTATGGATGAGAATTGGATGAGATTATGTAATAGCCTTAAGATTTGTGGGGATCGATCCCCAGTATGATGAATGTTGAGAATTGATGTTGTTATGACTTTGATATGTCGAATGCTTGTTACTAGGACCCAAGTAATATGATTTCAGATTTGAACTTCTATGTCTTCATTGTATTTATGCTTTCGATTCAGTTGGAAGTTGTATGCACTTGTTATAATATTGAACTCGCGACCCTGAGGGTGACAGGTTGAGCTATCAATGGAAATATCTATAATTTGAGTATCACATATATTCATGAAGCGTTAATGCATTGTTTTGGTTGTCGCGTGAAGAACACCTTAATCACCCTTAGTTTCAAATAGGACCCTGGTGCATGGGAGGGTTGGACAATATATATTGAGAAAGTTCTCAGAAATAAGCATGTTCAACTATATACGAAATATATGCCTACAATAATACAAAGGTTTCCAAAAGCCCCATAGTCGTCCATCTAAAAGGATGGAAAGCCATGAGCATTGAACATGCTTGGCCATCGATGGTCCCCTAGAATTGTAGGTCGCCGAAGTACAAAATCTTCACCAAAACGCCTAAGCAGCACACCGATGCCACAAGAGACCGACCAACAAAAACACCAGACTCTAACACAAACTCACTAGGTCCACATGAGTGCATCTATGAGGAAAAAAACCTACATTTTGCAAGAAGAACATGTGGAAACAAGATCTCTAGCTCTGTGGCGCTAGCAGGAAAGGGATTGTCAGAACAAGATAAGCCATTCTCACCGCATCGTGCCCTCTGCCTAAAATTCACCGACGAAGACCATAAAACTCATAGCACTTAAAACTTCCAGGTATGCCTGGAAGGACCTGAGATTCCCCACCTCGCCGCATGCTGCTAGAGGCGAGTGAACTGGCAAGGTCGCAACCGCCTGTCAAACCCTAGCCACCGCTAGTGTAGACACATATCATACATAAATATGACATCATTACAATTTTTTGTGAGGTCATCGCCCTACCACGACATACTTTATTGGGAGGGGTATAGATAGAAAGGTGAAATGGGGCATACACGTAAGACTGTATCTGTTAATTGTAATGGAGGGTAACAAAACCCTGTGTGAAATACAATACCACTCCTCATTATAGACTGTAACAAGAGCACGACCAAAAAAAATTGAACATTGTTGCCTTGGTTTGCGAAGTAATCTAGATGTCCCATTATGGGGATCATTATCCATCACTCTCGTAATGCGGTCCTATTCGCCTGTTGGAATTTGTGGCTTGTGTGCAAGCACAGAGTGTGGAGTGGTACTTGAAGTTTGGAGGTCATCAAACTCCTTATGAGATGGGGCCAACATTTGTTGGAGTCATGGTTTTATAGGATTGTAGAAACCGTGGATAGATAGGTTGCTCGACCACGTGGTTTGGTGAGATGAAGAGTCTTCTTTAGTTGATCCCCGACTTATCTGGTAACAAAAGTGAAGATTGAGTTCAGGGGAGTTACTCACACTTTTAGGCAATTAGCTAGGAGGGATTTGCATTCTAGAAGTTTGTTATATTTTGGCATATAACTCTGGATCCACGAGAAGCTCGTAGCTATTTTGTAATCATGTTTCACATAGTTTGTCGACTTACAATGTGTAATAGTCCATGAGCAACTTATATGGCTTACTATAATCATGTGGTACATCTAATCAGTAAAGCTTCCTCTTGCCAGAATTTTTTAGTGGGGGATCAATCGATGTTTTTTTAATCGTAATCGATGCTTTCCTTACACTGGAGTTCAAACAAGATGATTGAATTCAATGAGGAAGAGAATAGAACCTCCTACTCCATTTCATTTTTAAAACATTATAAGGGTCCACAATCCATTGAGCAGAGTAGCTCATAGGCTATATGCCGCCGTGGGATGCCATCCATGAGGGGTGACGGTGTAACCTAACCTCAGGACTTTACATGTTGGTTTGCACCTTATTCAGTGCCTTCGTCATTGCTGACAGATTCCCTCGTGGATAAGGATAGAGCCGATACTAGCATTGAAGCTACCTGAACCAGTAAAGTTAGATAAATTAGATAATAATTTTAGTGTAAAGACATCTTGTAATAAATATAACATCATTACAATATTTCTATGGGGTCATGGTTCGTCATACCACAACATGCTTTGTTGGGACGAGGTATGGAAATAAAGGAAAAATAAAGGCATGCCACATAAGACCATATCTATGAGTTAATAAAGGTAACAAATCTTCTTGTGAAATGCAATATTACTCCTCATTATACTTTCTAAAAAGAGCGCGATCAAAATAATTAGTGAACATTGTTAGCTCATTTGTGAATTAAACTAGATGCCTTGTCATCGAGATCATTATACATAACTCTCATGGACATTGTTACCAAATTTGTGAAGGAAACTACTGGCCTCTTGGAAATTTGTGGCTAAGCGCAAGAATGGATATGAAGAGGTACTTGTAGTTTAGAGGGCATCATGTGGAAGTCACCATTTGACTAGATTGTAGAAAGAAACTGAATTGGAAAGATGGAAAATGCTCGGCCACGTGGTTTGATGAGATGAAGTGTCTTCTCTAGTTGATCATGACTTCCCTAGTAATAAAGATGAAGATGGTATTCTTTTTTTTTGCAGGTGATGATGATGGGATTCAAAGGAATTACTCACAATTTAATGGCAACTAGGTGTAAGTGCATCTAGTGCCCCTTAGTGATTTTGGTGTATTGAAGACTTATAGGTTAAGGGACTAATGCGTTTATGAGTGTACACAGGTCTATAAGTCTATGAGGAGTTTGATATTTACAGTGAAAGTCGACCCCTAAAAATGAAATTCTTCGACTGAAGACTTTGGATTTCTGAAGACTTTCTGAAGACTTCGAAAGTGAAGAAATTGGTGTGACCTTGAAGACTTGGTATTCATTTGAGGAACATGAAGCGTGAAGACTTTTGTTTTCATAGTTTCATTTTCTCTTTCTTGAGTCATAGGAAACACCGTACTGTTAAAGGGGGTCGAGGAAATACTAAGGAAAAATTTCCAAGTGATGCTCAACTCAAAATCCTACACCTACCAATCCCTTCGAGTGAAGCCATTGGAAATCTCATACAGTTCAGTCATATTCTTCAGTGACAGAGACGAAGTTCTTCTGGTCTCTGAGGAATTTGTTCTGACTGAGGAGTTAGGAATTCGCCAGTGCGGATTGCCTACACAGTGAGGAACATGATAGCCCTGAGGAATTTGATACTCAAATTTCCGACCGTTGCTGTGCTACGTGCCAGCTGTCCCAAAATATCTTATCCACCTAACGGTCATATCATTGAAGGGCATTTATGTCTTATCATGTCGGGCTGCTCCCAAGGCTATAAATAGCCGCCCCCTACAACCACTAGCTGGTTGGCTGCTCCGAGAGAAACTGACACTTGTCATTTGTGAGCATCCCATCCTCCGAGGACTTTGAGCGAAAATCATCAAGTGAGGAAAACCCAAACCCAAACACCTACAAACCCAAAGTGATTGAGCATCACTGAAGAGATTGTGTTGGAAATATGCCCTAGAGGCAATAATAAATGGTTATTATTATATTTCTTTGTTCATGGTAATTGTCTATTGTTCATGCTATAATTGTATTGTCCGAAAATCGTAATACATGTGTGAATACATAGACCACAACGTGTCCCTAGTAAGCCTCTAGTTGACTAGCTCGTTGATCAACAGATAGTCATGGTTTCCTGACTATGGACATTGGATGTCGTTGATAACGGGATCACATCATTAGGAGAATGATGTGATGGACAAGACCCAATCCTAAGCATAGCATAAAAGATCGTGTAGTTTTCTTTGCTAGAGCTTTTCCAATGTCAAGTATCTTTTCCTTAGACCATGAGATCGTGCAACTCCCGGATACCGTAGGAGTGCTTTGGGTGTGCCAAACGTCACAACGTAACTGGGTGACTATAAAGGTGCACTACGGGTATCTCCGAAAGTGTCTGTTGGGTTGGCACGGATCGAGACTGGGATTTGTCACTCCGTGTGACGGAGAGGTATCTCTGGGCCCACTCAGTAATGCATCATCATAATGAGCTCAATGTGACTAAGGCGTTAGTCACGGGATCATGCATTGCGGTACGAGTAAAGAGACTTGCCGGTAACGAGATTGAACAAGGTATTGGGATACCGACGATCGAATCTCGGGCAAGTAACATACCGATTGACAAAGGGAATTGCATACGGGATTGACTAAATCCTCGACATCGTGGTTCATCTGATGAGATCATCGTGGAACATGTGGGAACCAACATGGGTATCCAGATCCCGCTATTGGTTATTGACCGAAGAGGCGTCTCGGTCATGTCTGCATGTCTCCCGAACCCGTAGGGTCTACACACTTAAGGTTTGGAAACCCTAGGGTGGGGGGCGCCCCACTTGCCTTGGGGGGCAAGGCACCCCCTTGGCCACCGCCCCCCACCCTAGATGGGGTTTGGCCGGCGCGCCCCCTCCCAGGGGGCCTATATAAAGGGGGAGGGAGGGCAGCAATATCACTGCCTTGGGCGCCTCCCTCCTCCCCTGCTACACCTCTCTCTCTCGTAGAAGCTCGGCGAAGCCCTGCCGACATCCCGCTACATCCACCACCACGCCATCATGCTGCTGGATCTCCATCAACCTCTCCTTCCCCCTTGCTGGATCAAGAAGGAGGAGACGTCGCTGCACCGTAGGTGTGTTGAACGCGGAGGTGCCGTCCGTTCGGCACTCGGTCATCGGTGATTTGGATCACGGCGAGTACGACTCCATCAACCACGTTCATTGGAACGCTTCCGCTCGCGATCTACAAGGGTGTGTAGATGCACTCCTTTCCCCTCGTTGCTAGTATACTCCATAGATGCATCTTGGTGAGCGTAGGAAAATTTTAAAATTATGCTACGATTCCCAACAGTGGCATCATGAGCCAGGCCTATGCGTAGTTACTATGCACGAGTAGAACACAAAGAAGTTGTGGGCGTTGATGTTGCCAATTCTTCTTGCCGCTACTAGTCGTTTCTTGTTTCGGCGGCATTGTAGGATGAAGCAGCCCGGACCGACCTTACACGTACGCTTACGTGAGACAGGTTCCACCGACTGACATGCACTAGTTGCATAAGGTGGCTAGCGGGTGTCTGTCTCTCCTACTTTAGTCGGAACGGATTCGATGAAAAGGGTCCTTATGAAGGGTAAATAGAAATTGGTAAATCACGTTGTGGTCATACGTAGGTAAGAAACGTTCTTGCTAGAAACCTACAAACTACGTAAAAACTTGCAACAACAATTAGAGGACGTCTAACTTGTTTTTGCAGCATGTGTTATGTGATGTGATATGGCCAGAAGATGTGATGAATGATATATGTGATGTATGAGATTGATCATATTCTTGTAATAGGAATCACGACTTGCATGTCGATGAGTATGACAACCGGCAGGAGCCATAGGAGTTGTCTTTATTATTTTGTATGACCTGCGTGTCATTGAATAACGCCATGTAAATTACTTTACTTTGTTGCTAAACGCGTTAGCCATAGAAGTAGAAGTAATCGTTGGCGTGACGACTTCATGAAGACACAATGATGGAGATCATGGTGTCATGCCGGTGACGAAGATGATCATGGTGCCCCGAAGATGGAGATCAAAGGAGCATAATGATATTGGCCATATCATGTCACTATTTGATTGCATGTGATGTTTATCATGTTTTTGCATCTTATTTGTTTAGAATGACGGTAGTAAATAAGATGATCCCTTATGATAATTTCAAGAAAGTGTTCACCCTAACTGTGCACCGTTGAGAAGGTTCGTTGTTTCGAAGCACCACGTGATGATCGGGTGTGATAGATTCTAACGTTCGAATACAACGGGTGTTGACGAGCCTAGCATGTACGGACATGGCCTCGGAACACACGCAATACACTTAGGTTGACTTGACGAGCCTAGCATGTACAGACATGGCCTCGGAACACGGAGGACTGAAAGGTCGAGCATGAGTCGTATAGAAGATACGATCAACATGGAGATGTTCACCGATCTTGACTAGTCCGTCTCACGTGATGATCGGACACGGCCTAGTTAACTCGGATCATGTTTCACTTAGATGACTAGAGGGATGTCTATCTGAGTGGGAGTTCATTGAGTAATTTGATTAGATGAACTTAATTATCATGAACTTAGTCTTAAATCTTTACACTATGTCTTGTAGATCAAATGGCCAACGTTGTCCTCAATTTCAACGCGTTCCTAGAGAAAACCAAGCTGAAAGATGATGGCAGCAACTATACGGACTGGGTCCGGAACCTGAGGATCATCCTCATAGTAGCCAAGAAAGATTATGTCCTAGAAGCACCGCTAGGTGAAGCCCCAATCCCAGAAAACCAAGACGTTATGAACGCTTGGCAGCAGCGTGCTGATGATTACTCCCTCGTTCAGTGCGGCATGCTTTACAGCTTAGAACCGGGTCTCCAAAAGCGTTTTGAGAAACATGGAGCATATGAGATGTTCGAGGAGCTGAAATTAGTTTTCCAAGCTCATGCCCGGGTCGAGAGATATGAAGTCTCCGACAAGTTCTTCAGCTGTAAAATGGAGGAGAATAGTTCTGTTAGTGAGGACATACTCAGAATGTCTGGGTTGCACAACCGCTTGACTCAGCTAGGAGTTAATCTCCCGGATGACGCGGTCATTGACAGAATCCTCCAGTCGCTTCCACCAAGCTACAAGAGCTTTGTGATGAACTTCAATATGCAGGGGATGGAAAAGACCATTCCTGAGATATATTCAATGCTGAAATCAGCGGAGGTGGAGATCAGAAAAGAACATCAAGTGTTGATGGTGAATAAAACCACTAAGTTCAAGAAGGGCAAGGGTAAGAAGAACTTCAAGAAGGACGGCAAGGGAGTTGTCGCGCCCGGTAAGCCAGTTACTGGGAAGAAGTCGAAGAATGGACCCAAGCCCGAGACTGAGTGCTTTTATTGCAAGGGAAGTGGTCACTGGAAGCGGAATTGCCCCAAATACTTAGCGGACAAGAAGGCCGGCAACACCAAAGGTATATGTGATATACATGTAATTGATGTGTACCTTACCAGTACTCGTAGTAGCTCCTGGGTATTTGATACCGGTGCGGTTGCTCATATTTGTAACTCAAAACAGGAACTACGGAATAAACGGAGACTGGCGAAGGACGAGGTGACGATGCGCGTCGGGAATGGTTCCAAGGTCGATGTGATCGCCGTCGGCACGCTACCTCTGCATCTACCCATGGGATTAGTTTTAAACCTCAATAATTGTTATTTAGTGCCAGCTTTGAGCATGAACATTGTATCTGGATCTCGTTTAATTCGAGATGGCTACTCATTTAAATCCGAGAATAATGGTTGTTCTATTTATTTGAGAGATATGTTTTATGGTCATGCCCCGCTGGTCAATGGTTTATTTTTGATGAATCTCGAACGTGATGTTACACATATTCATAGTGTGAATACCAAAAGATGTAAAGTTGATAACGATAGTCCCACATACTTGTGGCACTGCCGCCTTGGTCACATTGGTGTCAAGCGCATGAAGAAGCTCCATGCAGATGGACTTTTGGAGTCTCTTGATTACGAATCATTTGACACGTGCGAACCATGCCCCATGGGTAAGATGACCAAGACTCCGTTCTCTGGAACAATGGAGCGAGCAACCAACTTATTGGAAATCATACATAACGATGTGTGCGGTCCAATGAGTGTTGAGGCTCGCGGAGGATATCGTTATGTTCTCACTCTCACTGATGACTTAAGTAGATATGGGTATGTCTACCTAATGAAACACAAGTCTGAAACCTTTGAAAATTTCAAGGAATTTCACAGTGAGGTTGAGAATCAACGTGACAGGAAAATAAAATTCTTACGATCAGATCGTGGTGGAGAATATTTAAGTCACGAGTTTGGTACACACTTAAGGAAATGTGGAATAGTTTCACAACTCACGCTGCCTGGAACACCTCAGAGAAACGGTGTGTCCGAACGTCGTAATCGCACTCTATTGGATATGGTGCGATCTATGATGTCTCTTACCGATTTACCGCTCTCATTTTGGGGCTATGCTTTAGAGACTGCCGCATTCACTTTAAATAGGGCTCCGTCGAAATCCGTTGAGACGACACCGTATGAATTATGGTTTGAGAAGAAACCTAAGCTGTCGTTTCTAAAAATTTGGGGATGCGATGCTTATGTCAAGAAACTTCAACCTGAAAAGCTCGAACCCAAGTCGGAAAAATGCGTCTTCATAGGATACCCTAAGGAAACTATTGGGTATACCTTCTACCTCAGATCCGAAGGCAAGATCTTCGTTGCCAAGAACGGGTCCTTTCTGGAGAAGGAGTTTCTCTCGAAAGAATTGAGTGGGAGGAAAGTGGAACTTGATGAGGTGATAGTCACCCCTTCCGAACCGGAAAGTAGCGCAGCGCGGGAAGATGTTCCTGTGGTGCCTACACCGACTGGGGAGGAAGTTAATGATGATGATCATGAAGCTTCGGATCAAGTTACTACTGAACTTCGTAGGTCCACAAGGACACGTTCCGCACCAGAGTGGTACGGCAACCCTGTCCTGGAAATCATGTTGTTAGACAACGGTGAACCTTCGAACTATGAAGAAGCGATGGCGGGCCCGGATTCCGACAGATGGCTAGTAGCCATGAAATCCGAGATAGGATCCATGTATGAAACGAAGTATGGACTTTGACTGACTTGCCCGATGATCGGCGAGCCATAGAAAACAAATGGATCTTTAAGAAGAAGACAGACGCGGATGGTAATGTGACCATCTATAAGGCTCGACTTGTCGCTAAGGGTTATCGATAAGTTCAAGGGGTTGACTACGATGATACTTTCTCACCCGTAGCGAAGCTGAAGTCCGTCCGAATCATGTTAGCAATTGCCGCATACTATGATTATGAGATATGGCAGATGGACGTCAAAACGGCATTCCTTAACGGCTTCCTTAAGGAAGAGTTGTATATGATGCAGCCGGAAGGTTTTGTCGATCCTAAGAATGCTAACAAAGTATGCAAGCTCCAGCGCTCAATCTATGGGCTGGTGCAAGCATCTCGGAGTTGGAACATTTGCTTTGATGAGATGATCAAAGCGTTTGTGTTTACACAGACTTATGGAGAAGCCTGTATTTACAAGAAAGTGAGTGGGAGCTCTGTAGCATTTCTCATATTATATGTGGATGACATACTATTGATGGGAAATGATATAGAATTCTTGAAAAGTATAAAGGCCTATTTGAATAAGTGTTTTTCAATGAAGGACCTTGGAGAAGCTGCTTATATATTAGGCATCAAGATCTATAGAGATAGATCGAGACGCCTCATTGGTCTTTCACAGAGTACATACCTTGACAAGATAATGAAGAAGTTCAATATGGATCAGTCCAAGAAGGGGTTCTTGCTTGTATTGCAAGGTGTGCAAGTGAGCACGGCTCAATGCCCGACCACGGCAGAAGATATAGAAAAGATGAGTGTCATCCCCTATGCCTCGGCCATAGGGTCTATTATGTATGCCATGCTGTGTACCAGACCTGATGTAAACCTTGCCTTAAGTTTGGTAGGAAGGTACCAAAGTAATCCCGGCATGGAACACTGGACAGTGGTCAAGAATATCCTGAAGTACCTGAAAAGGACTAAGGACATGTTTCTCGTTTATGGAGGTGACGAAGAGCTCGTCGTAAAGGGTTACGTCGACGCTAGCTTCGACACAGATCTGGATGACTCAAAGTCACAAACCGGATACGTGTATATTTTGAATGGAGGAGCAGTAAGCTGGTGCAGTTGCAAGCAAAGCGTCGTGGCGGGATCTACATGTGAAGCGGAGTACATGGCAGCCTCGGAGGCAGCACAGGAAGCAGTCTGGATGAAGGAGTTCATTACCGACCTAGGGGTGATTCCCAATGCGTCGGGCCCGATGACTCTCTTCTGTGACAACACTGGAGCTATTGCACTTGCGAAGGAGCCCAGGTTTCACAGGAAGACCAGGCATATCAAGCGTCGCTTCAACTCCATTCGTGAAAGTGTTCAAAATGGAGACATAGATATTTGTAAAGTATATACGGACCTGAATGTAGCAGATCCGTTGACTAAACCTCTCCCTAGGGCAAAACATGATCAACACCAGGATGCAACGGGTGTTCGATTCATCACAATGTAACTAGATTATTGACTCTAGTGCAAGTGGGAGACTGTTGGAAATATGCCCTAGAGGTAATAATAAATGGTTATTATTATATTTCTTTGTTCATGGTAATTGTCTATTGTTCATGCTATAATTGTATTGTCCAGAAATCGTAATACATGTGTGAATACATAGACCACAACGTGTCCCTAGTAAGCCTCCAGTTGACTAGCTCGTTGATCAACAGATAGTCATGGTTTCCTGACTATGGACATTGGATGTCGTTGATAACGGGATCACATCATTAGGAGAATGATGTGATGGACAAGACCCAATCCTAAGCATAGCATAAAAGATCGTGTAGTTTCGTTTGCTAGAGCTTTTCCAATGTCAAGTATCTTTTCCTTAGACCATGAGATCGTGCAACTCCCGGATACCGTAGGAGTGCTTTGGGTGTGCCAAACGTCACAACGTAACTGGGTGACTATAAAGGTGCACTACGGGTATCTCCGAAAGTGTCTGTTGGGTTGGCACGGATCGAGACTGGGATTTGTCACTCCGTGTGACGGAGAGGTATCTCTGGGCCCACTCAGTAATGCATCATCATAATGAGCTCAATGTGACTAAGGCGTTAGTCACGGGATCATGCATTGCGGTACGAGTAAAGAGACTTGCCGGTAACGAGATTGAACAAGGTATTGGGATACCGACGATCGAATCTCGGGCAAGTAACATACCGATTGACAAAGGGAATTGCATACGGGATTGACTAAATCCTCGACATCGTGGTTCATCCGATGAGATCATCGTGGAACATGTGGGAACCAACATGGGTATCCAGATCCCGCTATTGGTTATTGACCGAAGAGGCGTCTCGGTCATGTCTGCATGTCTCCCGAACCCGTAGGGTCTACACACTTAAGGTTTGGAAACCCTAGGGTGGGGGGCGCCCCACTTGCCTTGGGGGGCAAGGCACCCCCTTGGCCACCGCCCCCCACCCTAGATGGGGTTTGGCCGGCGCGCCCCCTCCCAGGGGGCCTATATAAAGGGGGAGGGAGGGCAGCAATATCACAGCCTTGGGCGCCTCCCTCCTCCCCTGCTACACCTCTCTCTCTCGTAGAAGCTCGGCGAAGCCCTGCCGACATCCCGCTACATCCACCACCACGCCGTCGTGCTGCTGGATCTCCATCAACCTCTCCTTCCCCCTTGCTGGATCAAGAAGGAGGAGACGTCGCTGCACCGTACGTGTGTTGAACACGGAGGTGTCGTCCGTTCGGCACTCGGTCATCGGTGATTTGGATCACGGCGTGTACGACTCCATCAACCACGTTCATTGGAACGCTTCCGCTCGCGATCTACAAGGGTATGTAGATGCACTCCTTTCCCCTCGTTGCTAGTATACTCCATAGATGCATCTTGGTGAGCGTAGGAAAATTTTAAAATTATGCTACGATTCCCAACAGATTGATCCTGCGTGGATCCGACGCTTGTTACCTTTGAAGACTGTGCTTCTTCCAGACGGTTAGGCGTCATGGTCTAGAGCATCCAAGAGGAATTGTGGATCGCCGAGTGACCGAGTTTGTGAAGGTTAGGAAGTCACCTGAAGACTTACCACGAGTGATTGGGCGAGGTCTGTGTGACCTTAGCTCAAGGAGAATACGGTGAGGACTGTGTGTCCTCAGGTTTAAATATCTAGCCACTCCAACCAGATGTACAACTGAGACAGCAGTTGGAACTGGTCTACCAAATCATTGTCTTCACCAAGCCTACTGGTTCTATTTCCTCAACTCTTTCATTTCCTCTGTGCTGTGTGCTCGTTCATATATGTGTTTGAAGACTTTGACTGAAGACTTTCTCAATTTCCTCAGTTCAATTTCTTCAGTCTGTTTGTCTTCATCCTGTGTTATCCTGCGTTTACGCTTTCTGTACTTTGTGCCTGTCTTCATTTCATCATGATGACCATGCTTGTGTTCTATTATGTTTACTTCTGAGTACTTATTCTGCTGCAAGTAGTTCTTCACTAAGGAATTTCCTCACCCGCAAATTCCTCAGTGAAGAATTCATAAAAATCGCCTATTCACCCCCCCTCTAGTCGATATAACGCACTTTCAATTGGTATCAGAGCAAGGTACTCCCTTGTTCTGTGTGATTTTGGTTTAACCGCCTGGAGTTTTAGTTATGTCGACCGCAGGTATGATCAAGGTCTCTGCTGGGTGTCCTACCTTCGATGGGACGGACTACCCCTACTGGAAGAATAAGATGCGAATGCATCTTGAGGCAATTGATAACGATCTCTGGTATGTGTGGAAAATGGTGTTCCCTCAGTCACACCTTCTCTGAATGCTGCTGATGTGAAGAGATTCAAGCAACTCGATTCTCAAGCGAAGAATATCATATGTGGCCATCTGAGCAAAGGACAGTATGGAAGAGTGAGCGCTTTGGAAACTGCTAAGCTTATCTGGGATAGGCTGTCCAAAGTGAATGACGGAGTCTCAACTCAGCGTGACTCTCGAGTTGATGTTCTTCGCAATCTCTTCAACCGCTTCAAAAGACTCGACAATGAAAATGTTCAACAAAACCTTCGATCGCCTCACTGACATCTCAAATGAGCTTCAAGCGCTTGGTGCCACTGACATCACCGACCATGAGGCGGTGAAGAAATTGTTGAGATCGCTTGATTCCTCATTTGATACTCTGGCATTGATGATACAAGAACGTGCTGATTACAAGTCACTTGATCCTGCTGATATCCTCGAGAGGCTAAATACTCATGAGTTCCAGCTTGCTGAAAAGAGAGATCTCTATGGTTCGAGCTATGGCAGATCACGTGCACTGAAGGCCAAGGCAGTTTCTGAGTCTGAAGATGAAGACTCTGGCAGCAGCCTTGGTGATCCTGAAGAACTGAGCCATGAACTAGCACTGCTCGTGAAGAAATTCCAGAAGTTCTCAAGACGTGGTCGCTTTGGAAGACCCTCAAGGAGCAATGATTCCTCGTCTCGTGACTACAAGAAAAGGCTTTGTCACAAATGCAAGAAACCTAGACACTACATTCTGTTGGAAATATGCCCTACAGGCAATAATAAATGGTTATTATTGTATTTCCTTGTTCATGATAATTGTCTATTGTTCATGCTCTAATTGTATTAACTGGAAACCGTAATACATGTGTGAATACATAGACCACAACATGTCCCTAGTAAGCCTCTAGTTGACTAGCTCGTTGATCAATAGATGGTCATGGTTTCATGGCCATGGACATTGGATGTCATTGATAACGGGATCACATCATTGGGAGAATGATGTGATGGACAAGACCCAATCCTAAGCATAGCACAAGATCGTGCAGTTCGTTTGCTAGAGCTTTTCTAATGTCAAGTATCATTTCCTTAGACCATGAGATTGTGCAACTCCCGGATACCGTAGGAATGCTTTGGGTGTACCAAACGTCACAACGTAACTGGGTGGCTATAAAGGTGCACTACAGGTATCTCCGAAAGTGTCTGTTGGGTTGGCACGAATCGAGACTGGGATTTGTCACTCCGTATGACGGAGAGGTATCTCTGGGCCCACTCGGTAATGCATCATCATAATGAGCTCAATGTGACTAATGAGTTAGCCACGGGATCATGCGTTACGGAACGAGTAAAGAGACTTGCCGGTAACGAGATTGAACGAGGTATTGGGATACCGACGATCGAATCTCGGGCAAGTAACATACCGATAGACAAAGGGAATTGTATACGGGATTGATTGAATCCCCGACATCGTGGTTCATCCGATGAGATCATCGTGGAACATGTGGGAGCCAATATGGGTATCCAGATCCCGCTATTGGTTATTGGCCGGAGAGGTGTCTCGGTCATGTCTGCATGGTTCCCGAACCCGTAGGGTCTACACACTTAAGGTTCGGTGACGCTAGAGTTGTTATGGGAAATAGTATGTGGTTACCGAAGGTTGTTCGGAGTCCCGGATGAGATCCCGGACGTGACGAGGAACTCCAGAGTGGTCCGGAGGTGAAGATCGATATATTGGACGAAGGGTATTGGAGTCCGGAATTGTTCTGGGAGTACCGGGTGACGACCAGCGTGACCGAAAGGTGTTTCGGAGGCCCCGACAAGCGTTGGGGGGCCTTATGGGCCAAGGGGAGGGGGCACACCAGCCCACTAAGGGGCTGTGCGCCCCTCCCAACCCCTCTCACGTAACGTGGAGAGGTGGGGGCGCCTCCCCTAGGGCAGCCACCCCTCCCGGCTTGGGGGGCAAGTTTCCCAGGGGTGGGGGCGCCCAAACCCATCTAGGGTTTCCCCTGTGGCCGCCGCCCCTCCCCTAGGGAACCCTAGGGCGCCTCCTCCACCCCCTTCCCCCTATATATAGTGAGGGAGAGAGAGGGCAGCCGCACCCCTTGCCTGGCGCAGCCCTCTCCTCCTCCAACTCCTCCTCCTCCGTAGTGCTTAGCGAAGCTCTGCCGGAGAACCACGAGCTCCATCGCCACCACGCCGTCGTGCTGCTGGAGTTCTCCCTCAACTTCTCCTCTCCCCTTGCTGGATCAAGAAGGAGGAGACGTCCCCGGGCTGTACGTGTGTTGAACGCGGAGGCGCCGTCCGTTCGGCGCTAGATCGGATCTTCCGCGATTTGAATCGCCGCGAGTACGACTCCATCAACCGCGTTCTTGTAACGCTTCCGCTTAGCGATCTTCAAGGGTATGAAGATGCACTCCCTCTCTCTCGTTGCTAGCATCTCCTAGATTGATCTTGGTGACACGTAGGAAAATTTTGAATTATTGCTACGTTCCCCAACAGTGGCATCATGAGCTAGGTCTATGCGTAGATTCTATGCACGAGTAGAACACAAAGTAGTTGTGGGCGATGATTTGTTCAATTTGCTTACCGTTACTAGTCTTATCTTGATTCGGCGGCATTGTGGGATGAAGCGGCCCGGACCGACCTTACACGTACTCTTACGTGAGACAGGTTCCACCGACTGACATGCACTTGATGCATAAGGTGGCTAGCGGGTGTCTGTCTCTCCCACTTTAGTCGGATCGGATTCGATGAAGAGGGTCCTTATGAAGGGTAAATAGCAATTGGCATATCACCGTTGTGGCTTTTGCGTAGGTAAGAAACGTTCTTGCTAGAAACCCATAGCAGCCACGTAAAACATGCAACAACAATTAGAGGACGTCTAACTTGTTTTTGCAGGGTATGCTATGTGATGTGATATGGCCAAAAGGATGTGATGAATTATATATATGTGATGTATGAGATTGATCATGTTCTTGTAATAGGAATCACGACTTGCATGTCGATGAGTATGACAACCGGCAGGAGCCATAGGAGTTGTCTTAATTTATTGTATGACCTGCGTGTCAATGAAAAACGCCATGTAATTACTTTACTTTATTGCTAACCGTTAGCCATAGTAGTAGAAGTAATAGTTGGCGAGACAACTTCATGAAGACACGATGATGGAGATCATGGTGTCATGCCGGTGACGAAGGTGATCATGCCGCGCCTCGAAGATGGAGATCAAAAGGCGCAAGATGATATTGGCCATATCATGTCACTTTATGATTTGCATGTGATGTTTGTCATGTTTACATCTTATTTGCTTAGAACGACGGTAGCATAAATAAGATGATCCCTCACTAAAATTTCAAGAGATGTGTTCCCCCTAACTGTGCACCGTTGCGAAGGTTCGTTGTTTCGAAGCACCACGTGATGATCGGGTGTGATAGATTCTAACGTTCGCATACAACGGGTGTAAGCCAGATTTACACATGCGAAACACTTAGGTTGACTTGACGAGCCTAGCATGTACAGACATGGCCTCGGAACACAAGAGACCGAAAGGTCGAACATGAGTCGTATAGTAGATACGATCAACATGGAGATGTTCACCGATGATGACTAGTCCGTCTCACGTGATGATCGGACACGGCCTAGTCGATTCGGATCATGTATCACTTAGATGACTAGAGGGATGTCTATCTAAGTGGGAGTTCATTAAATAATCAGATGAACTTAATTATCATGAACATAGTCAAAAGGTCTTTGCAAATTATGTCATAGCTTACGCTTTGGTTCTACTGTTTAAGATATGTTCCTAGAGAAAATTTAGTTGAAAGTTGATAGTAGCAATTATGCGGACTGGGTCCGTAAACTGAGGATTATCCTCATTGCTGCGCAGAAGGCTTATGTCCTTAATGCACCGCTCGGTGTGCTGAACCTCGAGCGTCGTCTGTGGATGTTGCGAACATCTGACATACACGTTTTGATGACTACGTGATAGTTCAGTGCGTAATGCTAACGGTTTAGAATTGAGGCGCCAAAGACGTTTTTGAAACGTCGCAGAACATATGAGATGTTCCAAAGACTGAAATTGGGATTTCAGACTAGTGCCCACGTCAAGAGGTATGAGACCTCTGACAAGTTTCTTAAGCCTGCAAACTAAGGGAGAAAAGCTCAATCGTTGAGCATGTGCTCAGATTGTCTGAGTACTACAATCGCTTGAATCGAGTGGGAGTTAATCTTCCAGATGAGATAGTGATGGTTCTCCATAGTCACTGCCACCAAGCTATTAGAGCTTCGTGATGAACTATAACATATCAGGGATAGACATGATGATCCTTGAGCAACTCGCGATGTTTGACACCGCGAAAGTAGAAATCAAGTAGGAGCATCAATTGTTGATGGTTAGTAAAACCACTAGTTTCAAGAAGGGCAAGGGAAAGAAGGGATACTTCATGAAACGGCAAATCAGTTGCTGCTCTAGTGAAGAAACCCAAGGTTGAACCCAAACCCGAGACTAAGTGCTTCTGTAATGAGGGGAACGGTCACTGAAGCAGAACTACCCTAGATACTTGGTAGATGAGAAGGCAGGCAAGGTCGACAGAAGTATATTGGATATACATTATATTAATGTGTACTTTACTAGTACTCCTAGTAGCACCAGGGTATTAGATACCGGTTCGGTTGCTAAGTGTTGGTAACTCGAAATAAAAGGCTACGGAATAAACGGAGACTAGCTAAAGGTGAGATGACGATATGTGTTGGAAGTGTTTCCAAGGTTGATGTAATCAAACATCGTACGCTCCCTCTACCATCGGGATTGGTATTAAACCTAAATAATTGTTATTTGGTGTTTGCGTTGAGCATAGACATGATTGGATTATGTTTATCGCAATACGGTTATTCATTTAAGGAGAATAATGGTTACTCTGTTTATTTGAATAATACCTTCAATGGTCTTGCACCTAAAATGAATGGTTTATTGAATCTCGATCGTAGTGATACACATGTTCATGCCAAAAGATATAAAATAGTAATGATAGTACCACATACTTGTGGCACTGCCATTTGAGTCATATTGGTATAAAACGCATGAAGAAGCTCCATGTTGATGGATCTTTGGACTCACTCGTTTTTGAAAAGATTGAGACATGCGAACCATGTCTATTGGTATATATGCATGAAGAAACTCCATACAGATGGATCGTTTGGACTCACTTGATTTTGAATCACTTGAGACATGCAAATCATACCACATGGGCAAGATGACTGAAAGGCCTCGTTTTCAGTAAGATGGAACAAGAAAGCAACTTGTTGGAAGTAATACATTTTGATGTGTGCAGTCCAATGAGTGCTGAGGCACGCAGTGGATATCGTTATGTTCTTACTTCACAGATGATTTGAGTAGATGCTGAGTATATTTACTTGATGAAACACAAGTCTGAATTATTGAAAGGTTCAAGTAATTTCAGAGTGAAGTTGAAGATCGTCGTGACAAGAGGATAAAATGTCTATGATATGATCATAGAGATGAATATCTGAGTTACGAGTTTGGCACACAATTAAGACATTGTGGAAATTGTTTCACAACTAATACCGCCTGGAACACCATAGTGTGATGGTGTGTCCGAACATCATAACTGCACCCTATTGGATATGGTGCATACCATGATGTCTCTTATCGAATTACCACTATCGTTTATGGGTTAGGCATTAGAGACAACCGCATTCACTTTAAATAGGGCACCACGCAATTCCGTTGAGACGACACCGTATGAACTATGGTTTAGAGAAACCTAAGCTGTCGTTTCTTAAAAGTTTGGGGCTGCGACGCTTATGTGAAAAAGTTTCAGGCTGATAAGCTCGAACCCAAAGCGGATAAATGCATCTTCATAGAATACCCAAAACAGTTGGGTATACCTCCTATTTCAGATCTGGAAGCAAAAGTGATTGTTTCTAGAAACGGGTCCTTTCTCGAGGAAAAGTTTCTCTCGAAAGAATTGAGTGGGAGGATGGTGGAGACTTGATGAGGTTATTGAACCGTCACTTCAACTAGTGTGTAGCAGGGCACAAGAAGTTGTTCCTGTGGCACCTACACCAATTGAAGTGGAAGCTTATGATAGTGATCATGAAACTTCGGATCAAGTCACTACCAAACCTCGTAGGACGACAAGGATGCGTACTACTTCAGAGTGGTACGTAATCCTGTCTTGGAAGTCATGTTGCTAGACAACAATGAACCTACGAGCTATGGAGAAGCGATGGTGGGCCCGGATTCCGACGAATGGCTCGAGGCCATAAAATCCGAGAGAGGATCCATGTATAAAAACAAAGTATAGACTTTGGAAGAACTACTTGATGGTCGTAAGGCTGTTGGGTGCAGATGGATTTTAAAAGGAAGACGGACAATGATGGTAAGTGTCACCATTAAGAAAGCTCGACTTGTCGTTAAGATGTTTTCCGACAAGTTCAAGGAGTTGACTACGATGAGATTTTCTCACTCGTAGCGATGCTAAGAGTCTGTTGGAATTATATTAGCAGTTACTGCATTATTTATGAAATCTTGCAGATAGGATGTCAAAAACATTGTTTCCTCGACGATTTTCTTGAGGAAAGGTTGTATGTGATACAACCAGAAGGTTTTGTCAATCCTGAAAGATGCTAACAAGTATGCAAAGCTCCAGCAATCCTTCTAAGGACTGGAGTAAGCATCTCGGAGTTGGAATGTACGCTTTGATGAGATGATCAAAGATTTTGGGTTTATACAAAGTTTATGAGAAACTTGTATTTCCAAAGAAGTGAGTGGGAGCACTATAGAATTTTTGATGAGTATATGTTGTTAACATATTGTTGATCAGAAATGATGTAGAATTTCTGGAAAGCATACAGGGTTATTTGAAAAGTGTTTTTCAATGGAAAACCTGGATTAAGCTACTTGAACATTGAGCATCAAGATCTATAAGGATAGATCAAAAACGCTTAATAGTACTTTCAAATGAATACATACCGTGACAAGATTTTGAAGGAGTTCAAAATAGATCAGCAAAGAAGGAGTTCTTGGCTGTGTTACAAGGTGTGAGTATTGAGTAAGACTCAAGACCTGACCACGGCAGAAGAGAGAGAAAGGACGAAGGTCGTCCCCTATGCTTTAGACGTAGGCTCTACAGTATGCTATGCTGTGTACCGCACCTGAAGTGTGCCTTGCCATGAGTTAGTCAAGGGGTACAAGAGTGATCCAGGAATGGATCACATGACAGCGGTCGAACTTATCCTTAGTAACTAGTGGACTAAGGAATTTTCTCGATTATGGAGGTGGTAAAAGAGTTCGTCGTAAAGGGTTACGTCGATGCAAACTTTGACACTAATCCGGATGACTCTGAGTAGTAAACCGGATTCGTATAGTAGAGCAGTTATTTGGAATAGCTCCAAGTAGCGCGTGGTAGCTGCATCTACAAGATGACATAGAGATTTGTAAAGCACACACGGATCTGAAAGGTTCAGACCCGTTGACTAATAACCTCTCTCACAAGCGAGATATGAACAAACCCCATGGGTGTTGGATTCATTACAATCACATAGTGATGTGAACTAGATTATTGACTCTAGTGCAAGTGGGAGACTGTTGGAAATATGCCCTAGAGGCAATAATAAAATGGTTATTATTGTATTTCCTTGTTCATGATAATTGTCTATTGTTCATGCTATAATTGTATTAACTGGAAACCGTAATACATGTGTGAATACATAGACCACAACATGTCCCTAGTAAGCCTCTAGTTGACTAGCTCGTTGATCAATAGATGGTTATGGTTTCCTGACCATGGACATTGGATGTCATTGATAACGGGATCACATCATTAGGAGAATGATGTGATGGACAAGACCCAATCCTAAGCATAGCACAAGATCGTGTAGTTCGTTTGCTAGAGCTTTTCTAATGTCAAGTATCATTTCCTTAGACCATGAGATTGTGCAACTCCCGGATACCGTAGGAATGCTTTGGGTGTACCAAACGTCACAACGTAACTGGGTGGCTATAAAGGTGCACTACAGGTATCTCCGAAAGTGTCTGTTGGGTTGGCACGAATCGAGACTGGGATTTGTCACTCCGTATGACGGAGAGGTATCTCTGGGCCCACTCGGTAATGCATCATCATAATGAGCTCAATGTGACTAATGAGTTAGCCACGGGATCATGCGTTACGGAACGAGTAAAGAGACTTGCCGGTAACGAGATTGAACGAGGTATTGGGATACCGACGATCGAATCTCGGGCAAGTAACATACCGATAGACAAAGGGAATTGTATACGGGATTGATTGAATCCCCGACATCGTGGTTCATCCGATGAGATCATCGTGGAACATGTGGGAGCCAATATGGGTATCCAGATCCCGCTATTGGTTATTGGCCGGAGAGGTGTCTCGGTCATGTCTGCATGGTTCCCGAACCCGTAGGGTCTACACACTTAAGGTTCGGTGACGCTAGAGTTGTTATGGGAAATAGTATGTGGTTACCGAAGGTTGTTCGGAGTCCCGGATGAGATCCCGGACGTGACGAGGAACTCCGGAATGGTCCGGAGGTGAAGATCGATATATTGGACGAAGGGTATTGGAGTCCGGAATTGTTCTGGGAGTACCGGGTGACGACCAGCGTGACCGAAAGGTGTTTCGGAGGCCCCGGCAAGCGTTGGGGGGCCTTATGGGCCAAGGGGAGGGGGCACACCAGCCCACTAAGGGGCTGTGCGCCCCTCCCAACCCCTCTCACGTAACGTGGAGAGGTGGGGGCGCCTCCCCTAGGGCAGCCACCCCTCCCGGCTTGGGGGGCAAGTTTCCCAGGGGTGGGGGCGCCCAAACCCATCTAGGGTTTCCCCTGTGGCCGCCGCCCCACCTCTAGGGAACCCTAGGGCGCCTCCTCCACCCCCTTCCCCCTATATATAGTGAGGGAGAGAGAGGGCAGCCGCACCCCTGGCCTGGCGCAGCCCTCTCCTCCTCCAACTCCTCCTCCTCCTCCGTAGTGCTTAGCGAAGCTCTGCCGGAGAACCACGAGCTCCATCGCCACCACGCCATCGTGCTGCTGGAGTTCTCCCTCAACTTCTCCTCTCCCCTTGCTGGATCAAGAAGGAGGAGACGTCCCCGGGCTGTACGTGTGTTGAACGCGGAGGCGCCGTCCGTTCGGCGCTAGATCGGATCTTCCGCGATTTGAATCGCCGCGAGTACGACTCCATCAACCGCGTTCTTGTAACGCTTCCGCTTAGCGATCTTCAAGGGTATGAAGATGCACTCCCTCTCTCTCGTTGCTAGCATCTCCTAGATTGATCTTGGTGACACGTAGGAAAATTTTGAATTATTGCTACGTTCCCCAACACATTCAAGATTGTCCTCAGTGGGAAAAGGAATCAAAGAAGAAGAAATACAAGGATTATAGTTCTGATGATGCGAAGAAAAAGAAGAAATCCTCAAAGTCTTCATCATCAAAATCCTCAAAGTATTCATCTCACAAGAAGAGCAGTTCCAAGAAGGCTCGGGCATTCATTGGCAAGGAAATGAACTCTGAGGCTGAATCTGAAGAAAATGAGGAAGAGGAGGCGTCTGAGGAGTCCGAATCCGGGGTGGTGAGCCTAGCTCTCGCTACTGCATTCGTCAGCAAGTCTATCTTCAACTCTGAAGAAAATGACCTCACCAACAAGGCTGATGAAGGCAATGATGACTACGCTCCCACCTATCGCTTCATGGCAAAGGGTGCCAAGGTACTCAAATATACCTCCTCTGAATCAAGTGAGAATGAATCTGATGAAAACCTCAAGCCCAGCTATTCTAAACTTGCTAAGATTGCTGTGAAACAACAAAGGACTTTTGAAAAGGTTCAAAACATGCTAGACAAAAGTGATGATATGTTGGGTGAAGAAATGGATCGCACTAAAACCTTGACTGAAAATCTTCAGAGACTTCAGACTAGGTTTGACAACCTTCAAGGTCATCATAACACTCTCTTATCTGATCATGAGAAGCTTTCTTATGAATTTCTTCAAAGAAAGCAAGACCTTGAGAAGCTAAGAGTGAGTTATGAAGATCTTTAGAAGGAGCGCGATTCATTACTTGCTCAACAAATCAGCGCTGCTCAGGAAGAATTTGTTCCTCCATGTTTGAAGTGCATTGAACGTGAATCTGCTAATTCTTCACCTGAATGTTCAAATGCTTCTAATGTTGCAAATTCTTCACCTGTCTCTGCTATCACTAATTCCTCATCTGAGGACATTGCTAGTATCACTGACGATGTAGGGCTGAAGGAATTGTACATGACAGGCATGTACAAAAGCCTCAAAGGGCATCAGACTCTTTGTGATGTGCTTAAAAAGCAGATCCTCAATAGGAACCCTAGGAAAGAGGGTATTGCCTTTAAGAGGAAACTCAATGCTGATGGTACATGTTGGAAGCCTGAGCAGTACCCCAAAACCTCATGGGTTGCTGCAAAGGGACCTCCAGTTGATCCATCTAATCTATCTGGATTTACATGTGAATCTTCTCATTCTTCTGATGAGTCATTTGACTCCAACTATAAACTGTTCAAAAATTAGAATGGTGAAGTATTTGCTAGATATGTTGGTACTAACTGCAGGAACGGTTCTCCTATGAAGAAAATCTGGGTTCCCAAAAAGTGCCTTGAAAGTCTTCAGATGAATGTCCTCATGACACCACCTGTGAAGAATAGGAACCCCAGATCAAATTCTTCATATGGATCCAAGTCCTCATACGGATCGAATTCCTCACGTGGATCAAATTCCTCAAAAGGATCAAAGTCCTCATATGAATATCATCGTGCTAACAACTCTGTTTCGCAGGGAAGAGCTAAGGGCTATGAATATGAGCATTATTCTTCTAATCATTATGTTCATAAGTCCTCAAAGAATTTCTCTCCTTATTCATATGCTTACCCTAACTCCTCTTATGTGAAACAAAATGGATTGGCTTCTATGCCACCTTTCTCGTATGGAGCTCGCAGAGTGATGAACTCTTTGCCACCCCTTCAGATGTGGGTGGTGAAGAAAAAGAACTAATCTCTTATGCAGGGTCAGGTCTCCAGACGTGCTCAAATGTCTGAAGAATTTGCTGGACCTGAGAGTGCCTGATAGGACGCAGGCTAATCATGAAGAAATGAACTCTCATTTATCACTTCCTCATACTACTTTATCTGTTCTGTTGCTTGATGAAATTGAACTGATGAATTGTGATGTCATATTCTTCACTGATGAAGTATATGAGTTCGTAAGCTGCACTAATTCATCTGCAGGATGATCAACCCAAAGCCACTGAGTGGGTCCTCGATAGTGGATGTACAAATCACATGATTGGTGACAAGAATCTATTGATGGATGCTCCCTTATCTCCATCGCATCTGAAGCATATCATCTTCGCTCACAAAGGCAAAAGTCAGGTATTGGGTCTAGGTAAGGTTGCGATCACAAATGATCGACACATGGACAAAGTCATGCTTGTCGAGTCCTTAGGATACAACCTCATGTCTGTCTCAATGCTTTTGTGATCTTGATATGGTTGTTGTCTTTGGCAAGTATCGTTGTGTTGTGGTTATGGAAGCTGACAATTCCAAAGTCTTCGAAGGCTTTAGGAGAGGAGACTTGTATATTGCTGATTTCTCTACAGGACCGCAACCAGCCGTGTGCCTACTTGCAAAAGCTTCAGAAGGCTGGCTATGGCATCGACGACTTGGTCATGCAGGCATGAGGAATTTGCATACGCTTGCGAAGAAGAAGCATGTCATTGGCATTGAGAATGTCAAATTCCTCAAGGATCACTTATGCGGAGCCTGTGAAGCTGGGAAGATGACAAAGGCTAAGCATCCAGCGAAGACTATCATGACCACCACTCGACCATTTGAATTGCTTCACATGGATCTCTTCGGTCCTAACCATTATTCTGCAGTCTCAAATGATGCATCTCAATATGGCTTTGTTATTGTTGATGATTACTCTCGATACACATGGGTACACATTGTTACTTACAAACATGAAGTGCAGGAAGTCTTCAAACGATTTTCCTCGAGGGCTTCAACCAACTTTGGTGTGAAGATCAAGCACATCAGAAGTGACAATGGAACTGAGTTCAAGAATTCTGGTCTCGATGACTATCTTGATGAACTTGGTATTACTCATGAGTTATCTACTCCTTATACTCCTCAACAGAATGGCGTCGTGGAGCGCAAGAACAGGACTCTTGCTGAGATGGCTCACACTATGCTTGATGAATACAAAACGCCTCGTCGTTTCTGGATTGATGCAATTGATACTGCTTGCCACATCATCAACAAAGTATATCTTCACAAATTCTTCAAGAAGACTGCCTATGAACTCCTCACTGACAAGAAACCCAATGTGAGTTATTTCAAAGTCTTCGGTGCTAAATGCTGGATTAGAGATCCTCATCACAACTCTAAATTTAAACCGAAAGCACATGAAGGTTTTATGCTTGGTTACGGAAAGGACTCGCACACCTACAGAGTCTTCAACAATGTTCTTCACAAGGTTGTTGAAACTGTAGATGTGCAGTTCGATGAAACTAATGGCTCGCAAAGAGAGCACCTACCTTCTGTGATAGATGAACCAGCACCTGAGGAATCTATCAAGTTCAAGGCTACTGAGGATGTCATTCCTACCGAAGAATCTGCTGAAGAATTCATTCCAGAACATGAAGAACGTCGAGCTAATGCACCTGAAGAAAATGCTGAAGAGAATGGTGCTGAAGAAAATGCTGATCAAATTCCTCGACGACAACCAACTCATCCTCGCGTTGCAAAAGAAGTGCAAGTTGAAAAGATCATCGATGACATTGAAGCACCAGGTCCTCTCACACGCTCAAGAGCTTCACATTTATCTAACTTTTGTGGGCACTATGCTTTTGTCTCTATTACAGAGCCCACTAAGGTAGATGAAGCATTTCTGGAGCCTGAGTGGATTCAAGCTATACAAGAAGAATTACATCAGTTCGAGCTCAACAACGTCTAAGAACTGGTCAAACGTCCAGATCCTCGCAAGCACAATATCATTGGCACAAAGTGGATCTACCGCAACAAGCAAGATGAAAATGGCCTTGTGGTGAGGAATAAGGCACGGCTAGTAGCTCAAGGCTACACACAGGTTGAAGGAATTGATTTTGATGAAACTTTTGCACCTGTTGCTAGACTTGAGGCTATTCGCATATTACTTGCTTATGCTAACCATCATGATATCACTTTATATCAAACGGATGTGAAAAGTGCATTCCTCAATGGTAAGCTTGAGGAAGAAGTATATGTTGCTCAACCCCCAGGTTTTGAAGATCCAAAGCATCCTGACAAAGTCTTCAGACTCAATAAGGCCCTCTATGGCCTCAAGCAGGCCCCTCGGGCGTGGTATGATACTTTGAAGGAATTCCTCATGAAGAAAGGCTTCAAACCCGGTTCACTCAACCCTACTCTTTTCACTAAGTCTTATGATGGTGAACTGTTTGTGTGCCAAATATATGTTGATGATATTATCTTCGGCTGTACTGACCAACGTTATAGTGATGAATTTGCCTATATGATGAGTGAAGAATATCAAATGTCTATGATGGGAGAATTGAAATTCTTCTTAGGTCTTCAAATTCGTCAACGGCGCAATGGCATATTCATATCTCAGGAGAAATACCTTAAGGATGTACTGAGGAAATTCGGCATGCAAGATTGCAAAGGCGTCAAAATTCCTATGCCCACAAATGGCCATCTGTGCACTGATGAAAATGGTATTGACTTCGATCAAAAGGTATACCGCTCCATGATTGGTTCTTTATTGTACTTATGTGCATCTAGGCCAGATATAATGCTTAGTGTTTGCATGTGTGCCCGATTTCAAGCTACACCGAAGGAATCACACCATAAGGCTGTGAAGCATATTCTTCGATATCTAGCTCACACACCAACACTTGGATTATGGTACCCCAAGGGCTCGGCTTTTGATCTCATTGGATATTCTGACTCTGACTATGCTGGTGATCGTGTGGACGCAAGTCAACATCTGGTACATGTCATTTCCTCGGACGATCTTTGGTCTGTTGGTCCTCGAAGAAACAGAACTGCGTATCACTGTCTACTGCTGAAGCTGAGTACATTGCTGCTGGTTCTTGCTGTGCTCAATTGCTGTGGATGAAGCAAACTCTCAAGGACTACGGTGTCAACGTGAAGAATGTGCCTCTCTTCTGTGACAATGAGAGTGCCATCAAGATTGCTCACAATCCAGTTCAGCACTCGAAGACAAAGCACATACAGATTCGTCATCATTTTCTTCGCGATCATGTGTTGAAGGGCGACATTTCTATTGAGCATGTGAAGACTGAAGAACAGCTAGCCGGTATCTTCACAAAGCCCTTGGATGAGAAGAGATTTAGCAAGTTGCGGTGTGAGCTAAATATCTCAGAATCTCCGAATGTTCTTTGAAAAGGACACTCATCCTAACACTTATGCAAAATTGATGACTTAGATGTGCAACACATGAAGAAACGTTTTTCTTCAATCAATGAAGAATAACACTCTAAGTGTGAAGAATTTGATTCTCAGAACCCTACGACAATTGTACGCGGTGTCTGAAATCATCATTCTTATACGGTGGGCCACGCCACCACCAAAAGTTGAAAATCTTCAATTTGAGTTTTTCCTCAGTTTGAAATTCCTCAGTTATTCATGTTCTTCAACTTTGCATTGTCTTCACTGTTTCCATCATTCATTAGCTATATATATATGAGTTTATGTCCTCTACAGCATTCACTTATGGCTAATTTTTCAAGTTGGTTTTTCTGCTAAGTGAATGTGATCGGACCCTTCCCCCTCTATGCTAAACTCAACCCAATCTATTCAAAAATTCTTCATGTGCGTTCTATTTGAAACTCGTTCAAAATCTTCACTGTGTCCTTGTCAGCTGAAGAATTTGCGAACGGAACGTTAAAACTTATCTTATCCAATTTTTCGGTTTTGCCGCTCAAACCGTTCCGCATCCCACGAAATACTTATCTATTCACCCACGATCTCCACTTCTCAGTACGTGGGTGACACATGTCAAGCGAATGAGAAGGGTCGGGGGCACGTTCGTCCAAATCTTTGGGCGAACAGTTTTTCACCGTGGCTATAAATACCCCCTCCCCTTCCTCACTTCCTTTACTCCGCTCGACCTCTCTCCAGCTCGAGCTTCTCAAACCCTAGCGCCGCCGCTACTTCATCGTCGCCGGTGAGGAAGAGATTCACTGCCTCGACCTCGTCGCCGTCGTACTCGCGCTGGCCGCGGAAATCTTCACTCCGCCGCCACCGTAGCTGTCTTCCTCCGCCGAGTTAGGGCGTGGAAGATCTGCACAGACGAACTTCTCATCTCTACCTCACAGTTCGTCGTGTTCTTCGTCCAGGGTAATTAAAAGTTACTTTTACTACCCTCTTTGATTCAAATGTTTTCTACAAAATCCTCAAAGGTGTTTTTCTTCAAATCCTCACACACTAAACACCTCACATGTCATCTGTTCTTGATTCGTTTCTCTAAGCAATAATTTTTCTTCAAGATTCCTCAATTGTGTGGATCTTCGATCTATACAACTCTGGAACCTAAGACAAAGAACGCTTAGTGAAATTCTTCAAGACTCATCTGGTTAAATTCCTCAAACTTGTTATTTTTACAAAACCTTCTGAGAACGCATATGACCTCTCCAAATTCCTCGCAACTATACTCTGTTCACAGGTACTCATGTCCGCTGCGGAATCACTAGGTTCTCATCAACTTAACTCATTTGCAGCGTTCCTCGAAGAAAAGTTGCATACTTCTTCAGAGAATTCCATTGTTCAAATTCCTCAGCTGAAGAAAATGGCTGACGGTAAGAAGCCACAGAAAGGAGGAAAGAGGCCTGAAATCAACACTGGCTTTGAGATCCCTGATGACATATACAAAGACTATTGCACTCCTGATGAGGCCAAGTTTGGTAAGGAGGACAAGAATCAGCGCAAGGTGCGCATACAGAGGATAGAGAGGAGATGGGCAAGAGGGTGGAGGGAGTACAGATATGTTACTCCCAAATACATAAAGAAATTCGCACTCAATCCTCCATGCCCAAGACCTCCATTGGCACCTGGCCAAATAGCTGATCCCACCAGCCTCAAGCGTGGTGAGGATTATCCTGATGAATGGGCCAAGCTCCAGGCCAAGTTGGCTAGACAAGCTAGAGAAGCAGTGAGGAAATTCAACGAAGACTCTGCTGATGCTGCTGCCGCTGAGGCCTCTGTCAAGCCTAAGAAGGCCATGTCAAAGAAGCCTGCGCACAAGCCAAGTGCTTCACCTTCAATGCCCTCAAGACCAAGTTCCTCAGCAATGCCCTCAGGGCCAGAATCCTCAAAGCCCTCACGGCCAACTCCTCATGCTGCTCCCGCTCCAAAGTCCTCAACTGCTCTGACCAAGTCCTCAGCACCTGTGCATCTTGCCACGTGCCAAAGGACTACGGGCATCTCTATTGCCTCAGGAGCTTCTGCTAGTTCCTCAGCTGCACCAAATTCTTCAATGGGACCCTCTCTGCTGAAGACAAAGACCACTGCTGGACGAGGTTCTCGCCCAAGTCCTCACAAGAAGCAGGTCGCCTTCCAAGTGCCGTCTGATGAAGACGAAGCTGATGATGAGGAACTTGCTGAAATCATTAGAGATAGGCAAGTCAGGGACGCTAGAGCCAAGGGCACAAATGTGCCTCTGCTTTTGGATCCAAAGTTGATCCTCGACTACATTGATCTTTGGCACAAGGACCCAAACACTCCTATGCCTTATTTCAAGTTAACTCCTGGCCAAATTCATATGCTGACTGCCTTCATCCAAGAAGAGAAATGGAAATTTGAAAAGGCCAGGCAGATCAAGAAAGCGCAGTACAGGAAGGAGCACTTCCTGAAGAAAAATGTTGTCTCTATGACAACTAACGAACTTGTGAAGATCCAGTCTAAAATCGAAGTCCTCGGCGATGATTTCAATGCTTACTATGCTGATTGGCAAGGAGCCAAGGTCAGGTTTGTAAAACTGACTAAGAAATTCACTCCAAATGTTGCAGCTCCATCGCTACCAGAAATTCCTCAGGCTGAAGCATCTGCTTAGCCGACTGAAGAACATGCCAGCACCGTTGATGACATTCAGGCTGCTGAAGAAAATGTGAGTTCCAGGGCTGATGACTGCATTCCAGCCGCTGATGAAATTGCCAGGGCATCCACTAGTGGTGCGCCTGAAGAAAATGAAGAGGTCAGGGCAACTGCATCAGTTGTGCCTGAAGAAAATCAACCACATTCCTCTGCTCCTCCTGCGCCTACCCCAACTCCGATCCTTCCATCTGCTTCAGATGTGAAGAAGACCAAGGCTGCAGAGCGTGCAACAGTGCGGAAAAGGAAAGCATCAGCTTCATCAGATTCTTCAGCTCCGAAGAAGATGAAGAAATTGACCAGCTCATTTGAAAATCCAATTGATGTTGTTCCTGTTTCCAGCATGCCATCAAAGGAAATCGTCCCTTTTGATGAAGAATATGTGATCCCTAGCGGATCTGTTGAAGAAAATCCTTCTGCTGCTTCGTCAGAGCAGATGGATGAAGAAATTAAAGTGGATGAAATCCCTTCAACACCAGTTGTCTCCTCGCCTATGCCTCAGTTTACTGCTGAAGAGGCCGGCGTTGAAGAAATGGAAGATGAAGATGTGGACATTGGCTGTACCACACCCATGCTAAATGATGACTTTTGGGAAAGTTAGCACCCCAACTCTCCACTCTTCACACCGTTGCAACAAATTCCTCAGTCCCCAGTAACTATAGTACAAATGGGATCTGATGAACCACATGCCACACCGTCTGTCCATGAAGAAATTCCAGCCACTAGTGTTGAAGAAAATGTAAATGAAGAATTGAAGACCCAGGCTGTCACTGGAGAAGAAGCTGAAATTACTCAGCCTGAAGAACCCGAGATTGCGATTCCTGAGGTGATAATGCAATTGACTGACACTCCTCAGCCCAAGCCAAAGGATCCATTCTCAAAGAAGCAGAAATTCAAGGCTGATGATTTCTTCGGCGAGCACGTGTTCTTCACTGACTACAATCCCTACGATTCTGCTCGTCTTAGAAGGAAGCGCTTCTGGACCGCCGGCCAGGCCAACTTCTATTCCTCAGTGCTCTTCAACAAGGACAAAGTCTTCGACCACGAGCATATTCCTCATGTGGACATGGAATCACTGCCATGCTTCACACCTGTCCTCAGTGTGCTTCATGACACAGGCCTCCTCAACTTTTGCACAGACATAGTTGATTGGAATGAAGAACTCATTCTTCAATCCTACGCAACATTGCACATCACAGGAGATGCTGACGATGTGAACTCCTGGGTTTTGGACTGGATGACCGAAAACACTCACTACAAAGCACCGGCCTCTGAATTACTTCACGCCCTGCCCATCAGTCCTCCACCTGAAGGAGCTCGTTGCATGTACCAAGAGCCTGAGCTTACTGATCACTATATGCAAGTGCTGATGAAGCCATTGAAACCTGGTCAAGCCTCAAGGACCAAATTCCTCGTGAAGGAATTGCATTATGTACCAAGAACAGTCTATCGCATTCGGACGAAGACTATGAGTCCAATCAAAGGCCACGACTCCTCTGATGAGGAAATTGTTGGCATCATGAAGAATCTGGTATTCAACATCATTCATGGCATTCCTGTCAATTATCACGATTTCTTCATGAGGACTCTGGCAAATGTTGCACTCTCTCCGTTTGAGCTGAATCCTTATGCTCCCTGGATCATGAGATTCCTCAGAACAAGGTCTTCACTCAACTATAAGGCTGATTTTCAGAATCACCTCAGCTACTTGCCCCCGATTGAAGTCCTCAAGTGGACCTATTCCTCAGCTGACGAAAAGGGCAAGGCACCAGCTGTTATTGATGAAGGCATTCGTCCATTGGATGGTCAGTTTCGCAAAGCTGCATCTTATTCCACCAATGATGACTCTACCACTCATGATTCTGCTGCCCATGCCTCCAAGCCAAATCCTCAAGCCACTGCTCCTCGTGTGATGACTGACCGTGAGCTTCTGCTAAGTCTTCACCAGAAGGTGGATCGAAACCATAAGTGGGTTAAGCGTCAGTTTGGTTCAATTCTTCACAACATGACTGCTACACATAATGCAGTGAAGAAAAACCATTACTACCTCCATGAAGTCTTCGATCGCACCTGGGCTATTCTGTCACATGTATATGGTGAAGAAGATCTGAAGAACATGGGTCTCAAGGAGGACTTTGACTGGTCTGCACCTCCACCAAAGAAATACAAGAAGGTCAAGGTTCCTTCCTTGGTGGCCAGCTCCTATTCTTCATCGCGCGACACCGATGAGCATGAAGACTTGGACGACACTGCGGCAGGCCCTACATCAACGACCCCAACAACGCTGGCGCTCCTTCATCAACTTGATATTCTTCAGGGGCGTTAGTCCTCATTTTCGATCCTTTTGGTCATTCGATGACAAAGGGGGAGAAATTTGAGTTAGTCTTCAAGCGGGTCTATCTTATATGGGCGTTTTTTTCTTAAGTTACAACTCTCGTTCTTCTGATGACTTTGCTGGATCGAGTTGTAAACTTAAACTCTATGGTGGCCTGATACTTTTGCTATTTTTTTCTGCATGCTTATTCCTCATTAATATTTATGCACGCATGCTGAATTACATCAGTCATCATATTTCATCATGCATTTCAAATTCTTCATATACTATGTCAAATGCGTGTATAAATTACAAGATATAGGGGGAGATCTCCATGATTCAACTCTTCAAGTGTGCATTGCTTCAAAAGCAAATTCCTCACTATGCACATCTTCAGGGGGAGTTCTTCTATATCTTGCAATCAAATTCCTCAATATCAGTATTTACACTTCATATGTTTATCCCCGTTGAAAACTTAACCTATATTGTCATCAATCACCAAAAAGGGGGAGATTGTAAGTGCATCTAGTGCCCCTTAGTGATTTTTGGTGTATTGAAGACTTATAGGTTAAGGGACTAATGCGTTTATGAGTGTACACAGGTCTATAGGTCTATGAGGAGTTTGATATTTACAGTGAAAGTCGACCCCTAAAAATGAAGTTCTTCGACTAAAGACTTTCTGAAGACTTTGAAAGTGAAGAAATTGGTGTGACCTTGAAGACTTGGTATTCATTTGAGGAACATGAAGCGTGAAGACTTTTGTTTTCGTAGTCTCATTTTCTCTTTCTTGAGTCATAGGAAACACCGTACTGTTAAAGGGGGTCGAGGAAATACTAAGGAAAAATTTCCAAGTGATGCTCAACTCAAAATCCTACACCTACCAATCCCTTCGAGTGAAGCCATTGGAAATCTCATACAGTTCAGTCATATTCTTCAGTGACAGAGATGAAGTTCTTCTGGTCTCTGAGGAATTTGTTCTGACTGAGGAGTTAGGAATTTGCCAGTGCTGATTGCCTACACAGTGAGGAACATGATAGCCCTGAGGAATTTGATACTCAAATTTCCGACCGTTGCTGTGCTACGTGCCAGCTGTCCCAAAATATCTTATCCACCTAACGGTCATATCATTGAAGGGCAGTTATATCTTATCATGTCGGGCTGCTCCCTAGGCTATAAATAGCCCCCTACAACCACTAGCTGGTTGGCTGCTCCGAGAGAAACTGACACTTGTCATTTGAGAGCATCCCATCCTCAGAGGACTTTGAGCGAAAATCATCAAGTGAGGAAAACCCAAACCCAAACACCTACAAACCCAAAGTGATTGAGCATCACTGAAGAGATTGATCCTGCGTGGATCCGACGCTTGTTACCTTTGAAGACTGTGCTTCTTCCAGACGGTTAGGCGTCATGGTCTAGAGCATCCAAGAGGAATTGTGGATCGCTGAGTGACCGAGTTTGTGAAGGTTCGGAAGTCACCTGAAGACTTACCACGAGTGATTGGGCGAGGTCTGTGTGACCTTAGCTCAAGGAGAATACGGTGAGGACTGTGTGTCCGGGACTGTGTGTCCTCAGGTTTAAATATCTAGCCGCTCCAACCAGATGTACAACTGAGACAGCAGTTGGAACTGGTCTACCAAATCATTGTCTTCACCAAGCCTACTGGTTCTATTTCCTCAACTCTTTCATTTCCTCATAACTGTGCTGTGTGCTCGTTCATATCTGTGTTTGAAGACTTTGACTGAAGACTTTCTCAATTTCCTCAGTTCAATTTCTTCAGTCTGTTTGTCTTCATCCTGTGTTATCCTGTGTTTACGCTTTCTGTACTCTGTGCCTGTCTTCATTTCATCATGATGACCATGCTTGTGTTCTGTTATGTTTACTTCTGAGTACTTATTCCGCTGCAAGTAGTTCTTCGCTAAGGAATTTCCTCACCCGCAAATTCCTCAGTGAAGAATTCATAAAAATCGCCTATTCACCCCCTCTAGTCGATATAACGCACTTTCACTAGGTAGGATGGATTTGCATTTGTGCGGTTTTTGTCGCCTTGCGACGTATAATTTTGTTCTGTAATCGTGTTTCACACGGTTTTATTAACTTGTAGTGTGTAACTGTATCCATGGGAAACTTATATATCTGATTACAATGATGCAACACAAGCCATTGAATAGAGTAGTTAATAGACCACTACTGATGTGGCTGCCATCCACGAGGGGCGGCGGTTTCCCCTCAGCTTAGAGGACACGTTACATGGACGTGATATGTTGGCATCCAAGCGTCATGCAACACAAGTTATGTTCACGGCATCAAATCTTCATGTCAGTTTGCACCTCATTTCATTGCCCTCATCATTGGTGATAGATGCCCTTGTGGATAAGGATAGAGGTAATACTAGCAGTGGAATTGCCAAGCCCATTAAAATTAGATAATAGAATTAATGCAAACACATCTTGTAAGAAATATGGCAACATTACAATATTTTTGTGGGTCATGGTCCGTCATAACACGACATGCTTTGTTGGGCGGGATATGGATAGAAAGATGAAATGAAGGCATACCACATAAGTCCATATCCATTAGCGATACTAAAGAGTGACAAAGTTATAATAAAGGGTAAGAAAACCTCTTATCAAATACGATATTACTCCTCATTAGGTCGTCGGGATGATTATGCATAACTCTCGTGGTGGGGGCCTACCGGTTTCTCGGATTTTCTTGACTAAATGCACGTGAATGAAGGATGAAGTGGTACTTGTAATTTATAGAGGGCATCGATCATGCTCCTTATGATATGATTTTCGTGTCGATAATGGTTGAAACCATATTTTTTTGGATATTAAAGAATGTATTGGACTACGACGTGGTTTGATGTGACGAATAATCTTCTCTAGTCGAATTTTAATCCCTGACCCCCCTCACAACAAACGTGAAGATATAGTCCGACAGAGTTACTCATACCTTTAAAGCCATTAGTTAGGAGAAATTTGCATTCATGCAATTTGCCGCCTTTTTCGTGGTTTGTCGCCTTGCGGCATACAACTCCGTATCCACGAGCAGCTCGTAACTAACTGCAATCACGTTTCATGCAGTTTGTCGACTTGCAACAATGTAACGGTATCCATGAGCAACTTATACAACAATTCATAATCATGTGGTATCATTGCTCAATAAAATATCTCTCTTGCCACAAAACAATAATTTGTGAGGGATCAATCGGTACTTTCCTATCACCGGAGTTCAAAGCAAGAGGAAGATTGTGTTTAGTGGGGAGGGAGGCACTCCACCGCCCACCTCACCCGTTCGTCCTTTGCAGAGGAAACCTAACCTAAACTACTACCCGGAGCGGATGCACCGGGATTCTCTTCCCCGCCACCGGCCGCCGGAGCGGCTGGCAAATGGGAGGCAAATCCATAAACTCACCGGTGAAACTTGGAGGGCAGAATTGACCCTAGCCGCCTAGGGTTCTCTACACTGTGGTTTGATGTGACGAAGAGCCTTCTCTAGTTGAAATTTGATCCCCGACTTCCCTGGTAACAAAGATAAATTACTCACACTTTTAACGCCATTAGTTAGGATGAATTTGCATTCATTCAATCTGTCGCCTTTTTCGTCGTTTGTCGCCTTGCGGCATATAACTCCGTATCCACAAGCAGCTCGTAACTAATTGTAACCATGTTTCGCGCGGTTTGTCGACTTGCGACAATGTAACGGTATCCTTTTTTTTTGCTGGGAATGTAACGGTATCCATGAGCAACTTATATACCAGTTCATAATAATGTGGTATAACTGCTCAATAAAGCTCTCTCTTGCCACAAAATAATAATTAGTGAGGGATCAATCGATGCTTTGCTAGTATCACCGGAGTTCTCTTACATTAAGCAAGAGGAAGATTGCGTATAGTGGGGAGGGGAGGAGAAGAGAAGGGAAGAGAAGGCAGAGGAAGGCACCCCACCGCCCACCCCACCCCACCCCACCCGGTTCGTCCTTTGTTTGCCTCATTATTTCACTTCATTCACTCACTCCCGTCGATCCAGCAAGGGGAGGGGGGGAGGGGAGCCAAGCCCTAGCCAGAAATCCACCATGTCCGACCACATCGACCTCAACGCCGCCGCCGTCCCCCAAACCCTAGCCCCCGCCAAGCGCGGCCGCGGCCGCCCCCGCAAGAACCCCCCGACCCCGCCCCCGGCCCCCGCCCCGGCCCCCACCAACGCCACTCCCCCGCCCCCCGCGGCGCCGGATCCGGCCGCCCCAGCCGGGTCTGGCCCCTCGGCCTTCGCCCCCAAGGACCTGGTCTGGGGCAAGAAGCTCTCCCACCCGTCCTGGCCGGGGGAGGTCCTCTCCGTCGCCTCCGGCGGCACCCAGCTCCTCGTCTCCTTCTTCGGCGAGAAGGCCCTCGCCTGGTGCGATGCGGCCCAGCTCAGGCCCTACGAGGCCTACTTCACCGTGGGGGAGCTCTACGACGGCGAGGCCGACGACTTCGACGCCGCCGTCGACGCCTCCCTCGACGAGTTCTCCAGCCGCGTCCAGGCCGCCCTCACCGCCGCCGACGCCCCCGCCTCCCTCCGGCGGCCCTTTGATCCGCGGGATTTCCTCGCCTCGCTCCAGGATTTGGCCGCCGACCGCATGGGCTTCAGCAACCGGGTGCAGGCCGCCATCACCAAGGCGCATCTCAGGGCCTTTGATGAGTTCAGGGGCCTGCCTGACCCCCCTATGTACACCTTGGAGCTCGGTATAGCGAATGCTGATGCTTTGGCCGCTCCTTCCCCCATGGATCGGGGCAGGAGGAGCGCAAGGGAGGTTAACTGCGACTCGTCGGCGACCCCGCCATCCCGGAGGGGAGGAAGAGGAAGGAGGAGGTCCAGGAGGCCGATTCCGATGAGGACTGGGACCCGCGCAAGAAGGGTGCCAGTGACTCTGATACTGATGTGGACATTGGGCGTAGGAGGGCCCGGAGGGGCAGGGGTAGCGGTAGCGCCGCACCACGCAGCGGCGGGACTGGGAGGCCACGTGGGAGGCCTAGGAAAACGGATTCTGCTGCGAAGCCCTCACAGCCCGCAAAGGTGAAGGATGATGAGGTGGAAGAGAAAATAGAGTATCCACCGGCCGCCGAATTGTTGCTTCAGCTTACATCAGTTGCTTCTGATCCATTCAATTTCAAGGGTTATGATTCTGTGGATGTGATCTTTAGCTTCTTCGCAAAACACAAGGACTCGAAAGCGCCGAGCGAGTTAGATGATAAAGAGCTGTTGGAGATATTTGGTGGTAAGAAAGGAAGGAAAAAGTCCGTTGGAAGTTTTACCAAGGCGAAACATGAGATTGAGGCAGAACAATTGGAGTTGGAGACGGCGGATGGCCAGAGGGGCAGGAGGAAATCCGCGGGGGGCATCTACTCGGCTCGAAAGGCGGAAGATTCTTACTGGTGTGACATTATCATCAGCGATTTCGACGATGGAGATGCATCAAGTGATTATGAAGGCCGCAAAAGGAAGCGAGTGTCTCAGAATAGGAATGGCAATAAGAAGACGAAGCAGGAAGTGGCACCTCAAGATGAGGCTTCTACTGATCTTCCAGATAAGAAACCAGCAGATGGTCCAGCAGCTTTGATTCTATACTTTGGTAGTGCAGAATCCATTCCTTCAGTGGATCGTATCAACAATGTGTTCCGTGCTCATGGAGCGATCATCGAGGGTCAGACTGAGATCACCAAGAAGTCAAAGACTGCAAAAGTAGTCTTCTCTAACCATGCTGATGCGGAGCAAGCCTATAGCACTTCAGGAAAGTACAATGCTTTTGGTCCAGCACTTCTCACATATGAAATTAAATACCTGCCATCTGCTCCTCAAATTCCTTAGACGGCGCTGGCTAAGGTGTCTATCTTACCATTGGAGGTACGCATAATTTTGAGCATTTTGAACCATTTCCTGATACATTAGCTCCTACCAATTTAGTGTACCTTTTACCAACATTGTACATCATGAATACAGGGAACTGCGTTATGAAGATGGGAGCAGGGGAACATAAGTGCGTGTCACCGACTTAGATCTAGGAGACTCGCTGACCAGGTCATGTGAGCTATTGAGTTGGCCAGTTGAGTGAGAAAAGTTGTAGGTTCTCTCTAGTGTTATGTATCTGGAAGACTGCCTGTGTACTTGGGGTCAGAGGTGGTTTAAACTGTGTCTGTGTGTTAGATGGTACCTTGGTAACTTGTCCTGTTGTATGTTGTGTCTAGAAGTCATTGCACAGCTGTGGATGTTTATGGTACTATGTTGTTCTCTTGGCTTGTGTTTCCAGTTTAGGCCATGGTTATCTTTAATTGCGTTGTAGAGTGCATCGCTCCACATGTTTTAATAGCTGTTTCTTTTGCGACAAGTGTTTTAATAGTTGCCATTTCAAGAAGAATCTGCGGTAGGATGCAATGCTGAAACATAGTTTGGTTGGTTAGGCTGGTCATTAGTTTCAGTCTAGTTAAGAATAATTCATGACCACTATTCCACCAAGCTACCCCAACTTGTTTGGGACTAAAGGCGTTGTTGTTGTTGTCATATACGCTGTGTGTCTTGTATCTGCTTATGCCCTGTTTGTGGAAGTCCATGCAGTAGTTCTGTTCGGCCTCGTACAATGCAAGGTGATTAGGGAGGAAGGTGCTTGACAAACTAAACCGAGTTTTTCTTAAGCAAATGTGCTTACCTCTATACGAGGGGACTAAACCGAGTTTTTCTTAAGCAAATGTGCTTACCTCTATACGAGGGGGTGTCTAATTAAGCGTTTACTCCCTGCAAGTGAGTACCCGTGCTTAAAGAAATACTGGTTTATTTATCTATGCACTTTGCATTGCATAGTGCATTGGAGAAAGGCTCTGACTTCCGACCAAAGTTGATTCAGAAATCACATCTATATAGAGCTTTGTGGAACCAAGTGGGGACTTTTATATGTGATGATGGTCTTATTATAATGTCGTTGGCCGCCAGTTCGTGTCTTGTGATGTGAACCCCTTTATAGCATGTTCTTCAGGCACCATGGTGCATAAACTTTTTGCATGATTGGACATATTTTGTCAACCTCCCCATGTTGGGGAAGTTCCGTGCAATCATTTTCATTTGTACCGAGAAACACAGCATTTATTCTTGATGCTAGATGTTGCAATTGCGGTTATTTTAGCGACTTGTGTACATGCCGTGCCTTGTGTACGTGGAAACTCTGTACAAGTGCAGAACATGCTTTTGCTGGCTAGTGTCAGGATTTTTTTTTTTTTGAACTTAGTGTCAGGAAGGTTATTCCAGTAAGATGTGTATTTTCGTTTCTACCTTCAGGATGTGCTACTGGACTTGTTTCCGTAGACTCGTAGTAGTAAACACTCCCGTTTCTTGGACCTGCAAACTTTGGTAAGAGATCTATAAGTTTGGAAGAAACCTTCAAACTTTTCAATGTGAGTTAGTTACCTACCGAGAAGCTCGCTAGCTTCGCTTGGACGATGCATCTGACATGCCAGGGTGTGTCTGGTTTATGTACGGGGTTGCTCCAATAAAATATTGGCTAGCTGAATTTAAGTTTTCGTTCTATTTATCCATGAGTTGGTCAACGTTAGAAGAAGAAAAAAAATTAACTAGAGTTGTTAAAAGAGCATTGGGTTGCCAAAAGTCAAGGAATCACCTAAACAAAGACCAACCTTGTGGGAGTGGCCAAAAATTGTACAAGGCACACATCGGTAACACTTGCTAGTAAGAAGTCTAAAAGAAGGTCATTATTTTTTACCTTGGGAGATCGATTCATGAGTCTACAAAACCTTCTAGATCGATCGAGGAGATACTGCATAGACGGGCGCTTGGTTTCTTGTTGACGAAATGGACTGATGTCTTTCGTTCTCTTGTTCAACATGGTCAACGTTACGTCACAGGTCATCAATGTGACAGCGCGACACCGGAGTAGGTTTATTTTCTAGAAACATCTATAATTGTACTCACAACTATTACAAATACACTGGTTTGGACTTAATATGGAAAAGTAATAGTATAAAGTAACTCTTATGACTAAAAATTACATAAGATCTCTTAGAAGCACCTTCTCCATGGTGTCTATCTCAGCTAGACGAAATACTCCCACGACTTTGATAAAAGACTGCGATTAGATTGGAGCAACAATGTTGTCACTCTTTCACCCGCACGAATAATATGAATAAAGGTTTCTGAAAGCCCATCAAATCATCCGTCCAAAAAGATGGGAAGACTTGAGCGATGAACATATTTGGGCCGGTCGTCGAATCACAGGACCTTCACCACTGTGCCGATGAAAGATTCCACCTCCACAAAGAATCAAACTGAGAAAAAAGCTTCACACACTAACATAAACTCACCAGACTCGAATATGCCGATGTGCGAGGACACAAAACCTTCTAACTTTATGACACCGCCAAAAAAGAATGAGAGTAACTTCTTTTTTTTTTGCGAAACTACGATCACCACTATAATTGACAAAGAACATAGAATAGAACTACTGAAGATCCGTGATCTTCCATCTCTCACTGTTAAGATGATAGCCGGAGGCGATGAGACCAAAATTTCTCTGGCGGCGGAGGAGAAGGTGATCGTCCCTGCCACGTGTTTAACATTCCGAAAAAAAGAGGGCGCAACGTTGTGACAAGGCCGCACGCAGCCCACCGAGACATCCAGGCCCACCTCCGCCGCGGCGCCCAGCCCACAGTTCCTTCCTCACCCTTCTTCGCCCGTCGCCCCCCTCGCGCGCACGCACGGCGACGACACGAAGCCTCGCGCCACCGCACCGCCGCAGCCTCGTCGTCTCCGCTCCGGCTTCGGGCCTCCTCCCGTCTCCAGATGGAGCGCTGCCGGACCTCGGCCTGGCCGCCGCAGCCCCAGCCCGCTCCCGCCCCGGCCCCAACCCCAGGTGCGGCGCCGATCCACCCGCCAACTCACTAGCCTGCTCAGGCACGCGCCGCCCTCGCTAGCTAGGGTTCCGGCACGGCACCGCACGTTTTCACGCGATTCGCTGCTGCGCGCCCAGCCGACTAAGCCCGGGCGTGCCGTGCCGGCCGCCAGTTGCTCGACTTGGCCGAAATGTTTTGCTTGCTTGCGTATGTGATGTACTGATGGGGATTCATGGCCAATTTTGAGTGGAGAATCCTCACTGAAACACGCGCATGTTTTCATTTGCGTAGCCATGGCCGGAGGAATCGCCCCTTTTGTTCCTTTACTTGTGGAAGGTTAGGTTCAGAAAATTCAGAAATTGTTTTGCTGTGTGGTTCCAAGGTTAGGTTCAGAAAATTCAGAGATTGTTTTGCTGAATGAAGGTTCTGAACGCTACCAGCACTTTTAGATCGTGCTACAAACAGCCTCACAGTTAACCATCTGCTGATTTTTTTTTGACATATCCATATGCTGAATTAGATCTTAAAAGTCTCTGCTGGGTGTTGTATTGCAGGTCGTGGAATATGCATGATGAGCACCGCGTGGAGAGACAAGCAGGACCACCACCTTATCAACTTCATTGGCGCGTTCCTGGCCGCCAACTTGTATCGCCTAAACTTCCTGTCGATATCTCCTGTAAGCGTCTCTTCCTGCCCTGCAAGTCACAAGTCGCGAATGATTCCATGGTGTCTTTGCAAAAACTGATCAAGCAGGTGTATTCCAGGATTTCATCTTCAACAATGGGGGGCTATCAGTTGCTTTCATCTTTGAGACGAGCTGGGACTGTGGGAATGCAGCTGCTGTTTTTAGCAGGTGCGACACTCTTCCCTGCTATGTTTTACAGCAGCATGCTGCTATGGTGTTTGTTTGCTGTAACGATTGTAATGGTGGCTTCAATGTTGGACGATTCCTGTTGCAGGGTAAATGCATTGAAGAGGCAGTTCAAAAATATCTATGTCGTTGTCGCTGTTCCTACGGTGGAGCAAATCGAATCGTTTAATCAGTCTTATTTCAAGTAAGCACCTAATATGTATTTTGCTAGTGCTGGGGTATGTTAGTTGGATCATTGTTACTCATGTTTGTCTTAACCAAGGTATGGCATGGAGCTTGGCTGCCCTGCATTTGTGCCTGTTAACGATCCTGAGATGGGATTTGAGATGATGCTCAAGATTGCTCATGCCCGTGGAGGTAAATATCTAACTTAATTTGACTCATGATCAAGTTCCTAGGCTGCAAGCATCTGACACAGATCAACACATTTTTTTGTTCAGTATGCAAGCAGCAGGACATTAGCTCAACAATGAGGAATGAGGTACTTTCACATGCTTCCAGATCTATTGCTGCACTATCTGTAGCTCTATATTTTCTTTTTTGCAAATGCTGTAGCTCTAAAATTAAGCTAAGTGATTTCTCGCCTGTGTCTGTAGCGGGAGCAAGCAGTTCAGTGCATGGATGCCTATGTACGAGTGCTCACCTCTATTCCTGGTATTGATGATCACGATGCCAATATGGTGTGTACTGAACTATCTTTTATCTTAATATGTAACTGGATGATCTCTAGGCTACTGACTAGTCAATTTCAGTTTTGAATTATTTGCAAGTTTTGGCTCTAGTGAGAAAAACAACTCAAATGGTAGACACAATAAGTACAATCATTTGCCTTGCCGTTGGCAATCATTTTTCTAAATCATGGTTGATGACAGTTCACCGTAGATAAGTGATCAAATGTTCAAACATAATTATTGTGCCTCCTCTCATGAAAAACTTGATTCTATGCAACTATTCAAGAATGAGAACTAAGCATTTGCCGGATTATCTAACTTGAGAAGTCCTCCATTCTCTGATATTTGCTCTGTACAATTTGTCATGCCATGCTAATTGCAGTCAAAATCTATTGGTGAACAGTGAACGCCAAATTTCATATTTCTATTTAACTACCGTGTGTTTTCTGTCTCTACAGTAGTCATATCAGTATCATGCCATGCTGATAGTCATGCTCTTGATTTCATAGCTTGCCCAAGCTATTGGCTCCATTGAAGCAATTGCAAAAGCATCCGAGAGTTCTATCCTAGAAAGCACTGACCTCTCCAGGGATAAGGCAGAGGCAATTATCAGGTTCTTCAGGGATCCGCAGTTCTACTTAAGCCCTAAAATCAACTAATTTTTGCAGGTATTCTGTTCCCCTGACTTAGGATATGTAGTTCGCTTTCTTTACTTTTGATGTATGTATGGCTACCGTGTCAGAGAACTGTATGCCTACTTTTTCTTCCATTCTTGTAACTCATGATGAGTATGCGGCGTTGTGCAATTCCTTGTGCACGTTTACTTTTGTATTCTCCTGTTATTAGCTTTCTTCTCTAAATTCCTCTGGTCTTACTCATGACGCCACTTCTTTTGCCGAGCTAATGTGCACGCTCAGCCTATGGTGATATATATGATTCGTTATGTTTAACTGGGTTTCCAATAGCTTGTCAGATGAAACAAAAGCATATATCTTGCATCTAAGTCGTTGGAGTAAATAGCATAAAACTACCACATTTGGGGCTAGGGTTACGGAAAATTACCACTTCTCTTTCTTTCCCAAAATGCTACCACAAATTTGGTTTGCTGTTTCAAAAACCCAAATGACCACCTGGTTTAAAATTGATCCGTTAGGTTGGGTTCAGAAGTAGTGAAGTTAGGCTACATGTTCTGGAAGCAAGATACCTGTCACGATGAAAACTATATTATTCAAACTTTGTATGCTAGAGCCTGATGCATTCACATGATGCCGATTTTGTTGTTTGGCAGGCAAATTAAGGTCGATTGGCTGCTGAATCTGAACTGGGATGAACTCAACCGACTGCCGAAGCCATTGGTCCGTGTCTGCTACTGACTGCCCTGGTAGCGTTTAACGATGCTATGTTGCTGTAGAGTGCCACAGATGTGTGTTTGTGAGGATGTAGTGCGGTAACGATGCCATACTGCTTTTGCTTCGGATTTTTTACTGCAAAAAATCAGCTGGTTGGCTTAACACGGCGATCGTTCGGACAGATTTGCCCAACTCTTGTGCTGGAATACTTGAACGGCACCCCAGCCTACTCTGCAAAGATGGCACACTGACTTGCTCAATTTGCTCATGAGCATGGAAGCAATTTGTTCATCAAGTAATGTTCTTTTTTACTAAACATGAAGTAATTGGCTAAAATTTGGATCGAGTAGGCAGCAAGGGATCGTGTCGTGTCGTCCGCACGACCGCACCAGATGCAGAAATAGGAACCACTCGAACGATGCAGCTGGCTTCACATATAAGTTGGAGCAGAGCCAGGAAGATTAATCCTGAATCATGATTGGGAATTTGAGTTAATAACAATGACTAATAGCAAGATAAATACTTTTGCCTTGACCAGAACCGAACCAGACCGGATCGCTTTCGCTGTCCCGGACACCACCACGCCCAAACCTAAAATTGAAGTCTTCGTTTGTAAACCTGGCTGCTGGGTCCTAAACTCTCTCTCTCTCTCTCTCTCTCTCTCTCTCTCTCTCTCTCTCTCTCTCTCTCTCTCTTGACAATAAATACCATGATATATTTATAGTAGCAAATTGTACATGGTAGAGATACATGAGCTGACTACAACAATTACAAAATAAAGTCTAAAGAAAAACGAGCAAATCTTCGAGATCTTAAAACTCTTTCTTCTAACATGACACAGCCGTAGAAACATAGCAAAAGTATCAAACCACATACCTGTGTAAATACCAATGAGGGTTCTCCCATTGTTTTAATTTGAGCCGCAATGGCAAGGCTGCAATGCACACACGTCGCCATTAAAGTAATCAACCAACATCGGCAAGAGTACCAGCACCGGTATTCCAGGGACAAAAAACCGAACAGCTAGGTCGAGGTTGCTGGAAGTCGAGAGTACGAATCACCATTGTCGAGGATGTAGCAGCCAGGACCGATATTGCGAGGACAATCCTCCTCGCGGCGACAATGAGAAAAAATAAATCCGAAACCGATCTGCCGAAGCAAGATCTGAAGGACCATATCTAGATAAATTTAATCTTCCAATACCACTATTTACGTCGGGAAGAAGATCTCGTCGTCGAACGAAGGGACGAAGATTATTTATTGTAGACGATGTCATCTCCAAAGAAGAAGACGACTACCAAAACCCTAAACCGATCTAATAAAAACACTACTATTATTAAGACTCCACTCATAGATCGGGTTCCCCACCCCTCCCGACATCGGCAAGGACGGCCGGAGGAGGGGGAACCAATCTATGGTGGAGACGGAGTGGTGGAGCGGCTAGGTCTTTTTCAGGAGGCGGTGGCGGCGGCGTCAAACAGTGCACATAGTCTTGGGTCCTAAACTCTTTGTTATATGAGAAATTTTCAGACGCTCCCACTTTTACCTATGAGACCTTGATCCTAGCCGTATCAACGAGAAATATTTTGACAGATCATGTTTGGGACTGCTCTGTTTCTTAAAATTCAGCTCCGCTTTAGAAAATAAAAGCCAAATGGGGTAGCTCCACGATATGACAGCTCCGCAAAAAAACTAGAATCTGGGGTATAGCTCACATTTTTTATGAAGTTTTTTAGGGGTTGCTCCAAAAAACTTTAGAAGCTGGACTTGGTGGAAAATTACCCACTACTGCCACCAGTAACTGGATACCCCTATGTTTCTCCCCCCTAATCAAATCAAATAGATATTTTCACCAAATTTCTCATTCCTGAAGCTGGAGATAGATGGAAGCCAAACATTCTTTTTAGTAGTGCTACAATTTCTGTATAAAACTGCTCCAAAGTAGATTTGATGGAGTGAAACTGACTTTGGTGAAGCGGAGCAGTCCCAAACATGCCCTTAATGTCCGCGCCTTCCGAATATAGAAGTTCCCGTCTGCGCTACGTATGGTTGGTTCTTTGTACAATATACTTACGCACATTTTTTTTCTGCATATGATTATCTTTTCTTTTATTAGGTTTCTACAAGAGATATACTTGCTTCCCAACTTTTCTTTAATCCTTATAAGATATGCATGGCGATGGCGCGATTGCTGTGCTGGGGTGCACGGGTCAGTGGAGGTGCTGGTTGGCGTCCGTTGACCGCGTGGGAGTGGTGGTGTTGCTGATCCGGGCCAAAGCTTGGCCGACGCTTGCTGGCCGGCGGCGGCGGCGCTCATGGGTGTCGCTTTCCTCCTTGGAGGCGTCGTCTTGCTGATTGGTGCACTTCAACTCTCAGGTCAAGATCTCCGGGCGAAAGTCAGGATCCTGGTTGGATCAGACGGCGGCGTCGTCTCCAACGTCGTTTTCCCTCCCGGGGGCGTCGTCTTGGAGATCTTGGTCCCTTTTGTGCTTCCTACAGGCTGGACGTGCACAACATCCCGGTCGGGAGGTGCCCGGCCGGCGGTGAGGTTGGTGTGGCGTTGCGACGCGTGTGGCAATGACGATGTTGGTGAGCAGAGCTGAGTCGCGGCTTGTCCTTTTGATGTCGATGGTCCGGTGCGTCAATGGGTGTGCCCATGCTAGTTTCTGGCTGTGACAGAGAAGTCGGAGCTGCGGTCGGCAGGGCTGCTGCGGCAACGATGACTCCATGAGGGCGGCTTTCAGCAAGCGGTGCTCTCCGAATGTTGCGTTGGACTAAGGTCAATGCGAGGCTAGCAACTTTCTCTGTGAAACTCGTCAGCAAAATCGGAGCTGCCATGTCCTCGACGCGGCGGTCGACTATTTGGCGTTGTTGTGGCTAGGTCGTCCGCGTTTGCCCCTTTGGGGTTTGCATCTAGGTTTTAGCCCGGTTTTCCTCTAATTAACCGGGCAACTCTCTTCTTCTTAATCAATAAAAATGGCAAATCTTTTGCCTCGTTTAAAAAATATATAAGATATGCATGTGATATTGTATACGTATGTCTTGAAAATGGTATGCACCCAATTTGTCTAAATTCCATAAGTAAATCATGGTTAATACTCTCTCCGTAAAGAAATACAAAAGCGTGACCTAAACACTTATATTTTTGAGAGAATTCCTTATTTGGCCCTTTCTTAAATTTTGGTTCCTTTTTCCGCCCAAATAAAATTTTTCTTCTCTATTTGACACCTAAAGTACATTCGTTCCTTATATGCCACTTTCGTCCATTTTAAACAACAACGTTATTAAGTGTGAGGTGAAAAGACCAATTTGCCCTGCATTGTGTAACTATCCTGGATGTAAGAAAAAAAAAGCAATCAGTTCACCCATGTTTTAGGGATGTTTAACCAATGCTGCAAATGTATATGTATGCTTCAGGGATGTTCAATCCATGTACTTTGATAAAACAATTTTTGCAAGACAATTGCTTTCCAAAACAATTTAGGGATGTTTTAGGGATTTTTGCAAGACAATTGCTTGCAAAATTAGTATATATATATATATATATATATATATATATATATATATATATATATATATATATATATATATATATATATGCGACTGCACGTAAGTATATGTATGTTTAACCAATGCTGCAGATGTTCACCCATGTTTTAGGGATGTTCAATCCATGTACTTTGAATATATATATATATTTTGGAAAGTTATACATCGAAAGACCGTACAAAGTCAATCGTGCCTTATATTTTGGAAAGGAGGGAGTAGCATATCTATGATCAGTACCCCCGCAAAAAAAAAAAATCTATGATCAGTACAACACATCGTTCTGAATTTGAGTACACATCAGCAGCCGTAGATCTCACGCACGGCCGGCAGATAAGGACAACGACAATCGGACACCACGCACAACGGTGGACAAGGGGAACGCCCGCAACCAGCTATATGTGCCCCTCAACTCCAGCGGAATCAGCTAGCTCATGTCTCGACGGAACCAAGTTACTTACGTGCAGTCTACGGCCGGAAAGTACTCGACCAGTTTGACGACCACAAGTCATGGCACCACTCTGGAACATACATATACATGCGCACCATCCGTTGCACATTCCCAAAACATGGATGAACTGATTGCTTTTTTACTACATCCATAATAGTCACACGATTCACTAGAGGCAAAATGATATTTTCACTACATACTTAACACCATCAGTGCCTAAAATGGATCGAAATGTCATATAAAAAACAAAATTTACTTTAAGTGTCAAATAGGGAAGATTTTTTTTAAATGGTCAAATAAGAAATTCTCTCTCTATATTTTTTTTACGGAGGGTTACTCCCTCCGATCCAAAGAAAAACTGGAAGACCTGTTTTTGTGTGTGAATAAAACTGGAAGACCTGTTCGGGAGATAGGGGATGACCTGGCCTAGAGCTCCGCAGTGAAACCAAATTGGACTGGACCTGGGCTTCTAACTTACGGCCCGATTATGGACGAGAAGTGTGGCTCAATCTGTGGAGCAGCGGCCCGCGACACGGTGGTTGCATACGGAGTGACGACCTGGATGACGGATCAAATCCTGCGTGTTCGTGAACATGATCCAATGGCTGAGAGTTTCAAATCGCTCCTAGCTAGCCGCGTTATACTATTTTTTAATTCAGTCCAAAATACTAACATACTTATCTTTACCTAATATTAAAGGGAGGAGTGTTTCTCCACTTTTTTCGACTCATAAGTCTTTCGTACATTGTAATCTCATGAGTTTCGTACGTCGTCTGTTTTTTTAAAAAAGAAAAAAAATACGAATCCCATAAGTTTCGTACGTCCTCTGTTTTAAAAAAAGAAAAAAAATACGAATCCCATAAGTTTCGTACGTCGTCTGTTAAAAAAAAATAAAAAAATACGAACAATCAAACCCTGGTCTCATGGAAAGAAGCACACATGCACAACCATCTAGCCAAACCAATGCCTTTGCTGGAAAAGCAGAAGTTCCCTTATTATTGAGGCCGAAGGTAGATCACCTCGCTACATGCAGCAATTTCGTGGGCCGGCCCATTTGAAAGGATGACATCCCACATAATTTTATTCTTTTGTTTGTAGTTTTCTGTTTCCATTTTTTCTCTTACGTTATTTTTTCATTTTCCTTTTTTCCTATTTAGGTTTTTATAGTATTCGTCACACTTAAAAAAAATCATGTATTTAAAAATGTTAAACATGTATACAAAATGTTTCTGATGTACCAAAAAAATAAAATATGTATTAAAAAATACTGATCAAAACATGTATTTGAAGAAAATGTTAATCATGTATTTAAATAATATTAAACATACTAAAAAATGTTTCAGATGTATATGAAAAAAGTGGACATCAAAACATATATTTCATGAAATTTTAACCATGTATATTTACAAAATTAACCCGTATAATCAAATATTTCATATGTACACAAAAGATGTACAATATGTAGAAAAAACTAGACATCAAAACGTATATCTGAAAAAATGTTAATCATATATTATAAAAATGTTAAACATGTATAAAAGTATGTACAATGTGTATTACAAAATGTAGACATGTGTTGAAAAAACGTAGACATCAAACATTTATTTAAAGAATGTAATTGTCTATTTGAAAAATATTAAACACGTATAAAGAAATGTTCCTGATATATACAAACAAATGTAAAATGTGCAAGAAAAAACATAGAGAGTAAAACCTATATTAAAGTAATGTTAACCATGTATTTCAGAAATGTTGAACATATGCAATAAAAATGTCCGTTATATATAAGCAAAATGTACATTATGCGTGAAAAAAATAGACAAGTGTTGAAAAAGTAAAAATGAAAAAATGATGAAAACCTGAAAGGAAAAAAGTGAAGGAAATCATACATAAACAAAGGAAAAAACACTGAAAATGGAAGAATAAAATAGGAAAAAGGAAAGCCAGAAAACTGAAGAAAAGCCAGGCTGCAGGCAATCGGAAAAAAACTAAACAAATAAAAAAATGCACAGTTGGGCCAGCCCACTATTTCCTACACGTAGGCGATTCATAGGAATCACTAAGAAGAGAAATAACCATCGCGGTCTTATTATGGAAGAGAGTTTTCTTAAAAAAAGTTGTTCGCTCCACAAGCCCACTGAATTTGTTTTGCCGTTCCGTAGTACATTACTTGACTTTTCTTCGTCGAGCTGCACGTCCCTATTCTCGATCTGTTTTGACTTTTGACGATCAAAGCGTTCGACATCCAAACTGTTCTTGCTCTCACGTACAAAATAAGTCTACAAATCAGAAGAAAAATCTATTAATTTTTTTAGGAGAAAAGTAATTCCAGGCAAGGGAGAAAACCAACTCTATGCCCAAGAGTTCATGGAGCACATGTCGGATCCCCACCATCCATCTTCGATATGTCCTTGCCTCCATGACTTGCACCATCGCAGACATCTCATGTGCATGCGATGTGATCAGACACCACCCATATCAGATTGATTGCTAATTAGTACCACGTCCGAAGACATCTTCTAAGGAAGGCATATATATATACTATCATGTGGTAGTTACCCACATATATCATATACGATCATGTGGTACTATATATACTATTATTTTATTTTAAATATGTTCATATATTATATCTAAGATATTTCAAAGCAAGTTACACGAAAAAATTGCATATGAGCCCATAGTTTTTGTTATATTTGTGAAATACGTACATATTTGTACGTAAAAAAGAGCATACTCAAAACATGGTACATACTACCTAAAAATTAGTATATATACTACCTAATCATTGTTATATACTACATACTACATGTACATACTCTCGGTTTCGATAAATACTACATACAACATAGAAAACGCAAGTGGTGGTAACTACCACTGCTCAAACTTCAGTGGAAGCAATCGCAATATCTCGGCGTGCCGTCAATATTGTACTTCCCGCCAGATGTCCAAATACAGATAGATGCGCTAATTATTGTGGCCCTTTTTATTTTCCGATGAAAGTTCTCATTGATAACGTAGACATATGAAATCGTCCAGGAGCCGTGTCCAAGGCGATATCATTAGATAGGCGGGTGTGAACGTGTACAAGGTGTGTGCATGGCTGCATGCAAACGACATAGCATCACATATTCATCAACTGCTGTGTCAACTAGCCGACTCCCGCATCAATGTACTTCTGTCTTGGGCGCCATCAGGCAGGAGCCCAGCTCATTTGCCCCACTACCATCGCTGGGTGACATCATCCAGAGGCTGGTATCTCGCACTGTTGAATGTTCTGATGAACATGATAATTGTATCTCCGTTGCAACGCACGGACATATGTGCTAGTGTTTACATAAAAACACCAATACATGAGACATTATACATGTATTCCAGCAAAAGGGACATTTTCGTCCCTCCTACGAGTGGCATGAGGGGACCCTAGCCGCCTCCTAGCTCTCTCCTCCTACTTCCCTTCTCCTCGTTGCCGTCGGAGTGCGCCACTCGATCGAAGCCCGGGCGGCGTGGGCGGCAGTGGGCCCCCTTCTACCTCCCACACGGGCGGCTGCTAATAGCGGGGGCACGACTCTATGCGGGGTGCTGCGGTGCATCGGCGGTGGCAAGAGGCGGCTGTGCGGAGGGCTCCACAACGCTAGTGGGGGGTTATGGTGACGACAGCTGTGTAGATACGGTGGTCATGCTGCTGCACGCGACACATGGCCTCGGTGGCGACCTCCTTTCTCCTAGGTTCGAGCCAATGGCGCGCAGGGGTGGGTTGGTGCAACAGTTGCATGGATCCGATTTGTGGAACCGAGCAAAAATACGAGAAATATTGGGAATTATTTTGGAAACTTTGCCACGAGCAAAAACACTATGTGAAGCCACACCCAATATGCCCCAATCGTGTCCGGTGCTCTCTTCAACATAGATGGTCAACCATCTAATAGGCCGCCAGCAAATTTGTTGGTTATCTCAAACAAGTTGTAGGCCGGAACCAAAGCGGCATCGGAGTTCAAACCCATGCAATGTTGGTAGCGGCTTTGTAACATCAAGTGGAGAAGAACTCGTTCAATTTTTCACATTTTTGGTCGAAATAAATGGGAAACCCAAGTGGCAGACCGTCCTCAAGGAAATTGAGAACGACACGAGGAGGATGAAGAAAAACGATGGGCCGAGCTCGACTAAATCAATTGGAGTGGACGAGGAAGGAGACGAAGAAATGGTGGGGCGGACTTGCAACCAACCGTGCCGAAGAGAAACCAACAAGTGATGGGGAACAAGTGGGAGAAGGGGAGGGTGGCGCGTGACGGGGTGGCAAGCAAAATGTCCGCCACTTGGACGGGCATTTTTTATGCCAAGGTGGTGAAGAAGGAGGGGAGGTACAAGATTTCCATGGATGTGCAATGGGAGAAGACGGAGTTAGACCGGGAGAGGTTGATGTTGGAGAAGAACAAAGCCGAATTGGAGAGTCAAGAGAAGGTTGCCAAATGGGAGCTTGAGCAAATTGTGACAGTGCATGGTCTTGGGCTCGAGAAAGAGAGGTTGCGGCTTGCGAAAGAGACAAAGGAGTCGATGATCATGTTGCAGGACATCAACCTCTTGAACGAGAAAGGGAAGAAGTGGTTGCTCCACATGAAGAAGAGGATCAATAACCGCGAGGCGTGAAGTCATTGATTCATTCATGTATCGCTTGTCATGAACTATTGAATTTTATTTGGGCATGTACTAAACTTATTTGGGCTACACTATGTTTATATCAGTATGATGAATTTGCATTGTATGATCGTCGTGCGTGGATTTGCATGAATTTGGATATTGAGATTTGGGGAGTGTGATTATGGAGAAGGCCAAATGGGGAACTACCCGGCGCCAGTTTAAAATGTTTACAAATTTAAACAATGTTCATGCATCTGGAAAAAAGTAATGATTTTTAGTAAAAAAATCATGAATTTGAAAGTTGTTCATGATTTGCAAAAAAGGTTCACAAAATTTAGGAAAAAATCATGAAAATTAAATTTTAAAAAGCGGCAAATGAAAAATAAAAAAAAGGAAAAACTGACAGAACCAAACAAAAAGCGATGAAACACGAAAACCAGAAAAAAATCCATCATGAAAAACCTAGGGAACCTCCCAAAACCGGTGCGGTGCTGGGATATATGTTTCGGAAGGAATCGAGCATGTCGCGCCAGGAACGGGCGCCTTAAGCTAAATAGGAATCGGCCTAACGAGCACTTGCCTAACTAGGATCAGTTCTTTTTCCATGTAAAAATCAAGATTACTACCTTTTTTACTAGCTGATTGGTTTCCAAGTTGAGCAGACGATCCACCTATGTAAGACGGATTATTCTGACGGGGATTTCATACTTCTCTCGACGTACTGTTCATCTTAAACGTCAGGCAGAGATGATGGCGTCTTTCTCGCCGCTGTGCGCTCTTGTCATGCTGCTCGCCGCGGTCGGCTCCGTCTCCCTCGCATCCGCCTCCGTCGCCGACGCAGGTAGCTTGTCTCTCAATTCTTCGCTGCTCGCATCGGCGGCTCCTCCGCCAAGCGCCGTCCTTCCCCGGAAGGTGCTTCGCCCTGCAGGTAATCCATGACTTCATGCAAAGAAAAAGCATCCGTCTTCTTCTTACGAGTTTCAGTTATGCTCAGCCTTGTCTCTTTTCTCTGCATGCAGCCGTGGGCGCCGACGTGCCGCACCGCGTGAGCCTCGGCTGCGCCGGCGCGGACGACATCGCCATCGAGCAGGGCCCGGGGACGACGCTGCCCAGCGGGATCCCGTCCTACACGGTGGACATAATCAACCGCTGCTCCGGCGCAGGCCGCGCCGCCTGCGCCATCTCCGGCATCCGCGTGCGCTGCGGGTGGTTCAGCTCCGTCACCCTCGTCGACCCCAGCAAGTTCCGGCGGGTGGCGCCCGACGACTGCCTCGTCAACGACGGCAAGCCGCTCTTGGCTGACGACACCATCTCCTTCGAGTACGCCAACTCGTTCCAATACAAGCTCTACGTCGCCAAGGCCACCTGCGTCCACCCCGCCGCGGATACCTCCGACTAGTCGTATCGTATGCACGGCCTAGCTAGCTAGCACTTTCTTTCGACACGTATTGTAGTATGCAGAAGTTATTAGTAGTATGGACGGACAATATCATCGGACAAAAATATAAGGTGTTTGCATGATTTTTACTATTATAAACACGATCGACATATATCAATTTTTTTTGATGTGCATTACATTGTCTCTGATGTGTACTGTGCTTGTAATTAAGTACCTATTCGGCAATCCACCAGCACCGAGAAATACGATGATCCGCGGAGCATCTGTTTCTCTGCTTAGTTATTTTCAACTGCAGCTCCACTTGCTCCGGGAGCATAGTCGTGGAGCAGAGAGACCTCCGAACAGGCCCCAAGTCTCGGATCAACGAGAGAAGGGGAACTTGGGGAACTTTTGAGAGGTCGCTTAACTTTGACTCGAGCTAATCGTCATACTTCTCATGTTCCCCTACTAACATAAGACTAAGTCTGATCTCCAATCCAATGGCAATTGAACCTAATAATTGAAAACATCAATGTGCCACATTATTCGTCATGTGCACACGACCTTCGCATGCATAATGTTATGTGCAGGGTTATGTACCACTTTCTAACATGCACCCGCTTTTCACCGACACCGATGACAACAACATTTATTTTTAAACTTTATATCAATTTTACACGTGTTAGCACACTTTATGATACCCCTGTTATTTTGAATCATTTTTTTCTGTGGGGACATCGGGTTTTTAATTTTGTGAATTTCAAGTGTTGTTAACAAATTAAATAATTATTTTTTGGGGACATCGATCCTCAAACATAAAAAATTTGCGGGACATCAGCTCTATGATACGAGCGCTCTCATACTGCTAATAATGGAGGCCCTTGCCATAGAAGATGGTGCCTGACTCGCATTTGCCATCTGAATCGTGTTGGAGGGTGACGCCCTAGAAATTAAGTTCATGTGCCGAGATATGCTAACGTGCCAAACGGGTTAGTAGCACCTGGAGGAGGTGCCTCATGAAGCGTAATTTTGACTATGTAAACAAGGCAACTTAGTAGCAAATAAGGAAATAGTTGTGTACCATATTTGTATTTCTTTCTAATTGAGACTTCCATATAAAATATGCATGTCCAAAGTACAACGTGCGTATGACATACAAGTTCTCATCTTATACGTTGAAATATATTTTATTTTCGTTTGTACATGGCATAATTTTTACAAGAATTCTTTTCACGCAACTTAACATCCAAAGCATAAAAAAATAAAAAGGCAATTCAATTTTTCAAACATAAACTATATTTCTTGTACTTTTATATGTACGTGACATATGGTATAGCCTTATAGGAAAATGAACACAACACAAATGTGTGCCGTCTTTCACATCGGCTTGGGTCACATATATGTCTTACATTTGACACAATATTTCTTTTCTAAATTGCTTGATCAAATAATAATAAAGTCAGAGCACACATGTACTCCCTCCGTTCCTAAATATTTGTCTTTCTACAGATTTCAACAAGTGACTACATACGGAGCAAAATGAGTGAGTCTACGCTCTAAAATATGTCTATATACACTGTATGTGGTAGTCCATTTGAAATCTCTAAAAAGACAAATATTTAGGAACGGAGGGAGTATATCTTAGCATTTGTTCCCCTAAAAAAAGTATTTGTAACAAATGGTGTAGCTTTATCTAGGCACGTTGTACTACTAGATAATAAATTCTTTGTATGCATAATTAAATAGCTTTGCTAGAACCTAATTTTCTAACTTCTGTTAACTTTGTGACTGTTAGGAGTGGTTTTTTACGTCCTTGAGAGATAATTTTATCCTGAGAAGTTATATTTAGTTATTATCGGTTCCCTATGTTATGCACACATTTTATTACCTCCTCATGCATTTTGTCAGAGAGATTTTTCCTAATAGTATCTATTTTATTTGTTCTTATCAATTATGTGGACGCTAGCACATTTTTCTTTTTATCCTTGCAATCAAGGATGGCAATTGTACCCATGGGTACGTATATCCATACCCGCATGGGCAAGTTATGGGAACGATTTTATAACAATGGGTAGTTTCTGTCCTCCGGGACTTCCCCATTGACGAGGTATGCGAGCAGTGGCTGAGTCCAGATTGGGGTCACCGCGAGAGCTTCTCTGTTCCGGCTTCGTCCTCTCCGTCCGCAGGCTCCTGGCCGCAGGATTTCTAGGAATGTGATTGACGGTACCGGTTCGTGGCTTGCCCCCAGACGGGCCAGGTAGTCGGTGGCTACGTTGTCGATGCGCTTGGCCTGATGCACCTCGATGCCATCAAACTTCCCATCCAGCTCGCTGACTGCCGCGCAGTATGCAGCCATCTTTGGATCTTTTGTGTCAAATGTCTTCATCAACCTTTTTTCCTTCTAATTTCCATGGATTACAGCAAAGATTTCTGATTGAGAAAGGGTTCCCCCCCGCTTTGTATTACAAAGCAACCACCACGATACAGTGAAAGTGCGTTATATCGACTAGAGGGGGGTGAATAGGCGCTTTTTATGGATTCTTCACTGAGGAATTTTAGGGTGAGGAAATTCCTAAGTGAGAACTACTTGCAGCGGAATAAGTACTCAGATGTAAACATAACAGAACACAAGCACGGTCATCATGATGAAATGAAAACAAGCACAGAGTACAGAAAGCGTAAACACAGGATAAAACAGGATGAAGACAAACAGACTGAAGAAATTGAACTGAGGAAATTGAGAAAGTCTTCAGTCAAAGTCTTCAAACAGATATGAACAAGCACACAACAACTGTAATGAGGAAATGAAAGAGTTGAGGAAATAGAACCAGTAGGCTTGGTGAAGACAATGATTTGGTAGACCAGTTCCAACTGCTGTGACAGTTGTACGTCTGGTTGGAGCGGCTATGTATTTAAACCTGAGGACACACAGTTCCGAACACACAGTCCCGAACACACAGTCATAACAGTATTCTCCTTGAGCTAAGGTCACACAGACCTCGCCCAATCACTCGTGGTAAGTCTTCAGCTGACTTCCAAACCTTCACAAACTCGGCCACTCGGATCCACAATTTCCTCTTGGATGCTCTAGACCATGACGCCTAACCGTCTGGAAGATGCACAGTCTTCAAAGGTAACAAGCGTCGGATCCACGCAGGATCAATCTCTTCAGTGATGCTCAATCACTTTGGGTTTGTAGGTGTTTGGGTTTGGGTTTCCTCACTTGATGATTTTCGCTCAAAGTCCCTCGGAGGATGGGATCCTCGGAGGATGGGATGCTCTCAAATGACAAGTGTCAGTTTCTCTCGGAGCAGCCAACCAGCTAGTGGTTGTAGGGGGCGGCTATTTATAGCCTAGGGAGCAAGCCGACATGATAAGACATAAATGCCCTTCAATGATATGACCGTTAGGTGGGTAGATATTTTGGGACAGCTGGCGCGTAGCACAGCAACGGTCGGATTTTTGAGGCTCAAATTCCTCAGGGCTATCATGATCCTCACTGTGTAGGCAATCTGCACTGGCGAATTTCTAACTCCTCAGTCAGAACAAATTCCTCAACGACCAGAAGAACTTCGTCTCTATCATTGAAGAAATTGACTGAACTGTATGAGATTTCCAATGGCTTCACTCGAAGGGATTGGTTGGTGTAGGATTTTGAGTTGAGCATCACATGGAAAATTTTCCTTAGTATTTGCTCGACCCCCTTTAACAGTACGGTGTTTCCTATGACTCAAGAAAGAGAAAATGAAACTGTAAAAACAAAAGTTTTCACGCTTCATGTTCCTCGAATGAATGCCAAGTCTTCAAGGTTACACCAATTTCTTCACTTTCAAAGTCTTCAGAAAGTCTTCAGAATCCAAAGTCTTCAGTCGAAGAACTTCATTTTTAGGGGTCGACTTTCTCTGTAAATATCAAACTCCTCATAGACTTATAGACCTGTGTACACTCATAAACACATTAGTCCCTTAACCTATAAGTCTTCAATACACCAAAATCACTAAGGGGCACTAGATGCACTTACAATCTCCCCCTTTTTGGTGATTGATGACAATATAGGTTAAGTTTTCAACGGGGATAATCATATGAAGTGTAAATACTGATATTGAGGAATTTGATTGCAAGATATAGAAGAACTCCCCCTGAAGATGTGCATAGTGAGGAATTTGCTTTTGAAGCAATGCACACTTGAAGAGTAGTATCATGGAGATCTCCCCCTATATCTTGTAATTCATACACGCATTTGACATATAATATGAAGAATTTGAAATGCATGATGAAATATGATGACTGATGTAATTCAGCATGCGTGCATTAACATTAACAAGGAATAAGCATGCAGAAAAACATAGCAAAAGTATCAGGACACCATAGAGTTTAAGTTTACAACTCGATCCAGCAAAGTCATCAGAAGAACGAGAGTTGTAACTTAGCAAAAAATGCCCATATAGGTAGACCCGCTTGAAGACTAACTCAAATTTCTCCCCCTTTGTCATCGAATGACCAAAAGAATCGAAAATGAGGACTAACGCCCCTGAAGAATATCAAGTTGATGGAGGAGCGCCAGCGTTGTTGGGGCCGTTTGTCGTAGTAGGGTCTGCCGCAGTGTCGTCCAAGTCTTCATGCTCGTCGGTTTCGCGCGATGAAGAATATGAGCTGGCCACCAAGGAAGGAAACTTGACCTTCTTGTATTTCTTCGGTGGAGGTGCAGACCAGTCAAAGTCCTCCTTGAGACCCATTTGCTTCAGATCTTCTTCACCATATACATGTGACAGAATAGCCCAGGTGCGACCGAAGACTTCATGGAGGTAGTAATGGTTTTTCTTCACTGCATTATGTGTAGCAGTCATGTTGTGAAGAATAGAACCAAATTGACGCTTAACCCATTTATGGTTTCGATCCACCTTCTGGTGAAGACTAAGCAGAAGCTCACGGTCAGTCATCACTCTTGGAGCTGTGGCTTGAGGATTTGGCTTGGATGCATTAGCAACAGAATCATAGTGGCAGAGTCATCATTGGTGGAATAAGATGCAGCTTTGCAAAACTGACCATCCAATGGACGAATGCCTTCATCAATGACAGCAGGTGCTTTGCCCTTTTCATCAGCTGAGGAATATGTCCGCTTGAGGACTTCAATTGGGGGCAGGTAGCTGAGGTGATTCTGAAAATCAGCTTTGTAGTTGTGTGAAGACCTTGTTCTGAGGAATCTCATAATCCAAGGAGCATAAGGCTTCAGCTCAAACGGAGAGAGTGCGACATTGGCCAGAGTCCTCATGAAGAAATCATGATAGTTGACAGGGATGCCATGCATGATGTTGAATAGCAGATTCTTCATGATGCCAACGACTTCTTCATCAGACGAGTCGTGGCCCTTGATAGGACTCATTGTCTTCGTCAGAATGTGATAGACTGTTCTTGGCACATATAGCAATTCCTTCATGAGGAATTTGGTCCTTGGGGCTTGACCGGGCTTCAGAGGCTTCATTAGCACCTGCATATAGTGAGCAGTGAGCTCTGGCTCTTGGTACAGGCAACGAGCTCCTTCAAGGGGAGGACTGATTGGTAGGGCATGAAGTAATTCAGAGGCCGGTGCTTTCAAATGAGTGTTTTCGGTCATCCAGTCCAGAACCCAGGTATTCACATCGTTAGCATCTCCTGTGATGTGCAGCGTTGTGTAGAACTGAAGAATAAGTTCTTCATTCCAATCAACAATGTCAGAGCAAAAGTTGAGGAGGCCTGCGTCATGAAGCACACTGAGGACAGGGGTGAAGCAAGGCAGTGATTCCATGTCCACGTGAGAATATGCTCGTGGTCAAAGACTTTATCTTTGTTGAAGAGCAGTGAAGAATAGAAATTGTCCTGGCTGGCAGTCCAGACGCGCTTCCTTCTAAGACGAGCAGAGTCATAAGGATTATAATCAGTGAAGAACACGTGCTCGCCGAAGAAGTCATCAGCCTTGAACTTCTGCTTCTTCGAGAAGGGATCCTTTGGCTTGGGCTGAGGAGTATCAGTCAATTGCATCACCACTTCAGGAATAGCAATCTCAGGATCCACAGGCTGAGGAATTTCAGGTTCTTCTTCAGTGACAGCCTGGGTCTTCAATTCTTCATTTACATTTTCATCAGCACTAGTGGCTGGAATTTCTTCATGGACAGACGGTGTGGCATGAGGTTCATCAGATCCCATTTGAACTTCAGTATTGACAGGGGACTGAGGAATATGTTGTAGTGGTGTGAACAGAGGAGAGTTGGGGTGCTGACTTTCCCAAAAGTCATCATTCAGCACTGGTGTTGTACACCCAACGTCCACATCTTCATCTTCACTCTTTTCTTCAACGCCGGCCTCTTCAGCAGTGAACTGAGGCATGGGCGATGAGACTATTGGGGTTGAAGGGATTGCATCCGCTTCAATTTCTTCATCCAACTGCTCTGACGAAGCAGTAGAAGGATTCTCTTCATCTGATTCACTTGGAATCACATATTCTTCATCAAAAGGAACAAGGTCCTATGATGGCATGGATGAGACATGAATAGCATCAATTGGGTTGTCAAATGAACTAGTCAGTGGCTTCATCTTCTTCGGAGCTGAAGAATCTGATGAAGTTGATGACTTCCTTTTCTTCACCGCTGCATGCTCTGCAGCCTTAGTTTTCTTCACATCTGATGCAGATGGAAGGATTGGAGTTGGTGTAGGCGCAGGAGGAGCAGAGGAATTTGGTTCAAATTCTTCAGGCACAACTGATGCAGTTGCCCTGACTTCTTCAGTTTCTTCAGGTGCACCACTAGTGGATGCCCTGGCAATTTCTTCAGCGGCTGGAATGCAGTCATCAGCCCTGGTACTCTGAGTTTCTTCAGCAGCCTGATTGTCATCGGCGGTGCTGGAATTTTCTTCAGTTGGCTGAGCAGATGCCTCAGCCTGAGGATTTTCTTGTTGCGATGGGGCTGCAACATTGGAAGTGAACTTTTCAGTCAAATTCACAAACCTGACTTTGGCTCCAAGCCAGTCAGCTCTGTATACATCAAATTCATCACTGAGTTTCTTGATCTCAGATTGAATATTGACAAGTTCTTTAGTTGTCATAGAGACAACGTGTTTCTTCAGGAAGCACTCCTTCTTATACTGCGCTTTCTTGATCTGCCTGGCCTTTTCAAATTTCCATTTTTCTTCTTGAATGAAGGCAGTCAGCATATGACTCTGGCCAGGAGTCAGCTTAAAATCAGGCATAGGAGTGTTGGGTCCTTGTGCCAGAGATCAATGTAGTCAAGGATCAACTTTGGATCCAAAAGTAGAGGCACATTTGTGCCTTTGGCTCTAGCGGCCCTGAGCTACCTGTCTCTGATGATCTCGGCAAGTTCCTCATCATCAGTTTCGTCTTCATCAGACGGCACTTGGAAGGCGACCTGCTTCTTGTGAGGACTTGGGCGAGAGCCTCGTCCAGTTGTGGCCTTTTTCTTCAGCAGAGAGGGGCCAGTTGATGAATTTGGTGCAGCTGAGGAACTAGCAGAAGCTCCTGAGGCAATAGAGATGCCTGTTGTCCTTTGGCACGTGGCGATATGCACAGGTGCAGCTGAGGACTTTGGCGGAGGAGCTGAGGACTTTGGCGGAGGAGCTGAGGACTTTGGAGGAGCTGGAGCAACTTGAGGAGTTGGCCGTGAGGGCTTTGAAGAATCTGGCCGTGAGGGCATTGCTGAGGAACTTGGCCGTGAGGGAATTTGGGGCGAAGCACTTGGCTTATGAGCAGGCTTCTTAGCCATGGCCTTCTTTGGCTTGCTTGTAGAGGCCTCAGCAGTGGTAGCAGCAGCAGTAGAGTCTTCATTAAATTTCCTCACTGCTTCTTTTGCCTGTTTGGCCAGTTTGGCCTGGCGCTTGGCCCATTCTTCAGGATAGTCCTCACCGCGCTTGAGGCTGGTGGGATCAGCTACTTGGCCAGGTGCCAATGGAGGTCTTGAGCATGGAGGGGTAACAGCGAATTTCTTCATGTATTTGGGAGTAACATATCTGTACTCCCTCCACTCTCTTGCCCATCTCCTCTCAATCTTTTGAATGCGCACCTTGCGCTGATTTTTGTCCTCCTCAGGGGGTGTGCAGTACCCAGCATAAATGTCATCAGGGATTTCAAACGCTGTGTTGACCTCAGGCCTCTTTCCTCCTTTCTGTGGCTTCTTACCGTCAGCCATTTTCTTCAGATGAGGAATATGAACAACTGAATTTTCTGAAGAGGTGTGCAACTTTTCTTCGAGGAACGCTGCAAATGAGTTAAGTTGATGAGAACCTAGAGATTCAACAGCAGACATGTGTACCTGTGAATAGAGTATAGTTGCGAGGAATTTGGAGAGGTCATATGCGTTCTCAGAGGTTTTTCAAAAAGAACAAGTTTGAAGAATTTGACCAGATTAGTCTTGAAGAATTTCACTAAGCGTTCTTTGTCTTAGGTTCCAGAGTTGTACAGATCAAAAATCCACACAATTGAGAAATCTTGAAGAAAAATATTGCTTAGAGAAACGGATCAAGAACATATGATGTGTGATGTGTTTTAGGTGTGAGGATTTGAAGAAAAACACCTTTGAAAATTTTGTAGAAATCATTCGAATCAAAGAGGGAAGTAAAAGTAACTTTTAATTACCCTTGACGAAGAACACGACGAACTGGGAAGTGTAGAAGTGAAGTTCGTCAGTTCAGATCTTCCACGCCCTAACTCGGCTGAGGAAGACAGCTACGGCGGCGGCGGAGTGAAGAAATCCACAGCCGGCGCGAGTACGATGATGTCTACTACACAACCTTCTTCTTGTAGATGTTGTTGGGCCTCCAAGTGCAGAGGTTTGCAGGACAGTAGCAAATTTCCCTCAAGTGGATGACCTAAGGTTTATCAATCCATGGGAGGCGTAGGATGAAGATGGTCTCTCTCAAACAACCCTGCAACCAAATAACAAAGAGTCTCTTGTGTCCCCAACACACCCAATACAATGGTAAATTGTATAGGTGCACTAGTTCGGTGAAGAGATGGTGATACAAGTGCAATATGGATGGTAGATATAGGTTTTTGTAATCTGAAAATATAAAAACAGCAAGGTAACTAATGATAAAAGTGAGCACAAACAGTATTGCAATGCTTCGAAACAAGGCCTAGGATTCATACTTTCACTAGTGCAAGTTCTCTCAACAATAATAACATAATTGGATCATATAACTATCCCTCAACATGCAACAAAGAGTCACTCCAAAGTCACTAATAGCGGAGAACAAACGAAGAGATTATTGTAGGGTACGAAACCACCTCAAAGTTATTCTTTCTGATCGATCTATTCAAGAGTCCGTAGTAAAATAACACGAAGCTATTCTTTCCGTTCGATCTATCATAGAGTTCATACTAGAATAACACCTTAAGACACAAATAAACCAAAACCCTAATGTCACCTAGATACTCCAATGTCACCTCAAGTATCCGTGGGTATGATTATACGATACGCATCACACAATCTCAGATTCATCTATTCAACCAACACAAAGTACTTCAAAGAGTGCCCCAAAGTTTCTACCGGAGAGTCAAGACGAAAACGTGTGCCAACCCCTATGCATAAGTTCATGAGGTTACGGAACTCGCAAGTTGATCACCAAAACATACATCAAGTAGATCACGTGATATCCCATTGTCACCACAGATAAGCACATGCAAGACATACATCAAGTGTTCTCAAATCCTTAAAGACTCAATCCAATAAGATAACTTCAAAGGGAAAACTCAATCCATTACAAGAGAGTAGAGGGGGAGAAAAATCATAAGATCCAACTATAATAGCAAAGCTCGCGATACATCAAGATCGTGCCAAATCAAGAACACGAGAGAGAGAGAGAGAGATCAAACACATAGCTACTGGTACATACCCTCAGCCCCGAGGGTGAACTACTCCCTCCTTGTCATGGAGAGTGCCGGGATGATGAAGATGGCCACCGGAGAGGGATCCCCCGCTCCGGCAGGGTGCCGGAACAGGGTCCCGATTGGTTTTTGGTGGCTACAGAGGCTTGCGGCGGCGGAACTCCCAGTCTAGGTTATTTTCTGGAGGTTTCAGTATTTATAGGATTTTTTGGCGTAGGTCTCACATCAGGGGGGTCTCCGGGTTGTCCACGAGGCAGGGGCCCACTCCCAGGGGGGTGGGCGCGCCCCCACCCTCGTGGGCAGCCCGGGACTCTTCTGGCCAACTCTTTTGCTCGGGGGTCTTCTTTTGGTCCATAAAAAATAGTCAAAAATTGGCACATCAATTGGACTCCGTTTGGTATTTCTTTTCTGTAGAACTCAAAAATAAGGAAAAAACATAAACTGGCACTGGGCTCTAGGTTAATAGGTTAGTCCCAACAATCATATAAAATAGCATATAAATGCATATCAAACATCCTAGAAGGATAATATAATAGCATGAATACTTCATAAATTATAGATACGTTGGAGACGTATCAGCATCCCCAAGCTTAATTCCTGCTCGTCCTCGAGTAGGTAAATGATAAAAGAAATAATTTATGAAGTGTGAGTGCTAGCAGGTGCACAAGTTTGATCAATGATAATTTCAATCACCTTTTCTAGCATCATTATATGTCATAACAGTAGCTCATATCATAAAGCTTATCATGATCAAGTAACAAGCTATTCACATGTTAAAGTATAGATCATAAACTTTCATGAAAACTAACAAACAGTTCTCAGTCATCAAACAATTGCAATTCATCTTATTTTCAGGAAGGGTCTATGTAAGAGCTTTGATTTAGCAAATCCCACATACTCAACTATCATATAGTCTTCCATGATTGCTACCACTCAAAGCATATTTTTAGAACAAATAGTATTCATCGAACACAGAGAAAGATAGGGGCTTAATGTTTTGCCTCCCAACCTTTTACCTCAAGGGTAAAGTCAACAATAATAATTCATGCTCAAATATATTTGAATTGCCATATATGCTTAGATCTTTCTCCACCACATGATGCTTGCCAACTAAAGAGTAGGTTGGAATGAGAAGGAATACTACTGACTCTTGCATAAAAGTAAAAGATAGACCCTTCGCAGAGGGAAGCAGGGATTTGCAGAGGTGCCAGAGCTCGAAGCTTTAAAACAAAGATGAAAATAATTTTGAGAGGTATGCTTTCATTGTCAACATAACGACCAAGAGTTCCCAATATCTTCCATACAAGATACATTATAGGCGGTTCCCAAACAGAAAGGTAAAGATTTTACTCCCCCTCCACCAACAATCACACTCCACGGCTTGTCCGAAACAACGGGTGCCGTCCAACTTTCAACAATCCTGGGGGAGTTTGTTTAAATTATTTGTGAATTTGTTTTTGATCTTTTGATCATAGGACTGGGCATCCCAGTTACCAGCCATTTTCTCGTGAATGATGAGCGGAGTCCACTCATCGTGAGAATAACCCACCTAGCATGGAAGATACTGACAGCCCCTAGTCGCTACATGAGCGATTCGGGCATACAAAACAGATTATTATTTGAAGGTTTAGAGTTTGGCACATGCAAATTTACTTGGAACGGCAGGTAAATACCGCATATAGGTAGATATGGTGGACACTCATGGAAGAAACTTGGTTCAAGGATTTTGGATGCACAAGCAGTATTCTCGCTTAGTACAGATATTTTGGCTAGCAAAGGATTCTAAATAGCAAGCACCACATGTTAGAGGATCCATAACAATATAACTTCTATACAAATATACCCAAGCATAACTCATTATGTTGTCTTCCTTGTCCAACTTCAACTAATTTGCTCAGGTTTGAAAATAATTAATGGGGCTCACAATCATAGAAGATGTCCAAGATAGTATATTTATATGTGAAATCTCTCTTCCTTCAATATTCTTTCATGAATTGTTCAAGTGACCAGTACAATGCTTGCTAACCTTCAATAAATTTACCACCTCTACTTCTTATATGTGAAGTCATTACTCCCCATGGGGTAAGCATTTGAAACATATATAATTTCAGATTTATGATATTCAAATCATTCAACTATTTACTCATTGGTTATAAGTGAAGCACACGAGTAAATGACAAACTACTCCAAAAAGATATAAGTGAAGATCAATGAATAGTTAAATAGTTATGTAGCTTTGTGAAGACTCTCTCTCATTTAAGAATTTCAGATCTTGGGATATTATTCAAACAACAAGAAAAACAAAATAAAATGGCATTTCAAGGATAGCACTCATCATGTGAAGAAGCTAAAACTTAAGCTCAGCCGATACTAACCGATAATTGTTGAAGAAGAAAGGTGGGATGCCTACCGGGGCATCCCCAAGCTTAGATACTTGAGACTTCTTGAAATATTATTTTGGGGTGCCTTGGGCATCCCCAAGCTTGAGCTTTTGTGTCTCCTTAATTCCTCTCATATCACGGTCTTCCTAAATCTCAAAAGCTTCATCCGCACAAAACTCAACAAGGACTCGTGAGATAAGTTAGCATAAACCAATGGAAAAACCTTATCATACTATACTGTAGCAAATCACTAAAATTATTATTCAACAATGCATACTAAATGCCTCTGCATATTTAATGGTCCTATCCTCACATAGAATCATTAAAGAAGCAAACATATGCAAACAATGCAAACATAACAGCAATCTGCCTAAACAGGACAGTCTGTAAAGAATGCAGAAAGATCCATACTTCCCTAGATCCAAAAATTATGAAAGAAAATTCCCACTGTAGTAAATTTATCAGAGCTTATTATGCAAAAGGTTTCAACATTTATCACATTCTGACTTTTCTAGGGAATTTTTGCAACAGCGGTAAACTTTCTGTTTTGAAACAGCAACATGTATACTTGCAAAATAAGCATGGTAAAGGCTATCCTTGACATTTTTATTGAAAATAAAGATGCAAAACATTATTCTAGATAACAGCAAGCAAATACTAACAAAATAAAATGATGCTCCAAGCAAAACACATATCATGTGGTGAATAAAAATATAGCTCCAAGTAAACTTACCGATGAACGAAGACGAAAGAGGGGATGCCTTCCGGGGCATCCCAAAGCTTAGGCTCTTGGTTGTCCTTGAATATTACCTTGGGGTGCCTTGGGCATCCCCAAGCTTAGGCTCTTGTCACTCCTTATTCCATAGTCCATCGAATCTTTACCCGAAACTTGAAAACTTCACAACACAAAACTCAACAGAAAACTCGTAAGCTCCGTTAGTATAAGAAAATAAAACCACCACTTAGGTACTGTTGTGAACTCGTTCTAAATTCATATTGGTGTATTATCTACTGTATTCCAACTTCTCTATGGTTCATACCCTCCGATACTACTCATAGATTCATCAAAATAAGCAAACAACACATAGAAAACAGAATCTGTCAAAAACAGAACAGTCTGTAGTAATCTGTATCAAACGTATACTTCTGGAACTCCAAAAATTCTGAAATAAATTGGTGCACCTGAGGAATTTGTCTATTAATCTTGTGCAAAAAGAATCAACTTAAAATCACTCTTCTGTAAAACATGACAGCTAAACTCGTGAGCGCAAAGTTTCTGTTTTTTACAGCAAGATCACATTAACTTCCACCCAAGTCTTCCCAAAGGTTCTACTTGGCACTTTATTGAAACAAAAGCTATAAAACATGATTACTACAGTAGATTAATCATGTGAACACACAAAAACAGTAGGGGTAAATATTGGGTTGTCTCCCAACAAGCGCTTTTCTTTAATGCCTTTCTAGCTAGGCATGATGATTTCAATGATGCTCACATAAAAGATAAGAGTTGAAACATAAAGAGAGCATCATGAAGAATATGAATAGCACATTTAAGTCTAACCCACTTCCTATGCATAGGGATTTTGTGAGCAAACAACTTATGGGAACAATAATCAACTAGCATAGGAAGGCAAAACAAGCATAACTTTAAAACTTTGAGCACATAGAGAGGAAACTTGATATTATTGCAATTCCTACAAGCATATGTTCCTCCCTCATAATAATTTCAGTAGCATCATGGATGAATTCAACAATATAACCATCACATAAAGCATTATTCTCATGATGCACAAGCATATAAATTTTACTACTCTCCACATAAGCAAAATTCTTCTCATTCGGAATAGTGGGAGCAAACTCAACAAAATAACTATCATGTGAGGCATAATCCAATTGAAAATTAAAATCATGATGACAAGTTTCATGGTTATCTTTATTATTTATAGCATACATGTCATCACAATAATCATCATAAATAGGAGGCATGCTTTCATCATAATAAATTTTCTCATCAAAACTTGGGGGACTAAACATATCATCTTCATCAAACATAGCATCCCCAAGCTTGCGGCTTTGCATATCATTAGTATCATGGGTATTCAAAGAATTCATACTAACAACATTGCAATCATGCTCATCATTCAAATATTTAGTGCCAAACATTTTAATGCATTCTTCCTCTAGCAATTGAGCACAATTATCGGAATCCTTATTTTCATGGAAGACATTAAAAAGATGAAGCATATGAGGCACCCTCAATTCCATTTTTTTGTAATTTTCTTTTATAGCCTAAACTAGTGATAAAACAAGAAACTAAAAGATTCAATTGCAAGATCTAAAGATATACCTTCAAGCACTCACCTCCCCGGCAACGGCGCAAGAAAAGAGCTTGATGTCTACTACACAACCTTCTTCTTGTAGACGTTGTTGGGCCTCCAAGTGCAGAGGTTTGCAGGACAGTAGCAAATTTCCCTCAAGTGGATGACCTAAGGTTTATCAATCCATGGGAGGCGTAGGATGAAGATGGTCTCTCTCAAACAACCCTGCAACCAAATAACAAAGAGTCTCTTGTGTCCCCAACACACCCAATACAATGGTAAATTGTATAGGTGCACTAGTTCGGTGAAGAGATGGTGATACAAGTGCAATATGGATGGTAGATATAGGTTTTTGTAATCTGAAAATATAAAAACAGCAAGGTAACTAATGATAAAAGTGAGCACAAACGGTATTGCAATGCTTCGAAACAAGGCCTAGGATTCATACTTTCACTAGTGCAAGTTCTCTCAACAATAATAACATAATTGGATCATATAACTATCCCTCAACATGCAACAAAGAGTCACTCCAAAGTCACTAATAGCGGAGAACAAACGAAGAGATTATTGTAGGGTACGAAACCACCTCAAAGTTATTCTTTCTGATCGATCTATTCAAGAGTCCGTAGTAAAATAACACGAAGCTATTCTTTCCGTTCGATCTATCATAGAGTTCATACTAGAATAACACCTTAAGACACAAATCAACCAAAACCCTAATGTAACCTAGATACTCCAATGTCACCTCAAGTATCCGTGGGTATGATTATACGATATGCATCACACAATCTCAGATTCATCTATTCAACCAACACAAAGTACTTCAAAGAGTGCCCCAAAGTTTCTACCAGAGAGTCAAGACGAAAACGTGTGCCAACCCCTATGCATAAGTTCACGAGGTTACGGAACTCGCAAGTTGATCACCAAAACATACATCAAGTAGATCACGTGATATCCCATTGTCACCACAGATAAGCACATGCAAGACATACATCAAGTGTTCTCAAATCCTTAAAGACTCAATCCAATAAGATAACTTCAAAGGGAAAACTCAATCCATTACAAGAGAGTAGAGGGGGAGAAAAATCATAAGATCCAACTATAATAGCAAAGCTCGCGATACATCAAGATCGTGCCAAATCAAGAACACGAGAGAGAGAGAGAGATCAAACACATAGCTACTGGTACATACCCTCAGCCCCGAGGGTGAACTACTCCCTCCTCATCATGGAGAGCGCCGGGATGATGAAGAAGGCCACCGGAGAGGGATCCCCCGCTCCGGCAGGGTGCCGGAACAGGGTCCCGATTGGTTTTTGGTGGCTACAGAGGCTTGTGGCGGCGGAACTCCCGATCTAGGTTATTTTCTGGAGGTTTCAGTATTTATAGGATTTTTTGGCGTAGGTCTCACGTCAGGGGGGTCTCCGGGTTGTCCACGAGGCAGGGGCCCACGCCAGGAGGGGTGTGCGCGCCCCCACCCTCGTGGGCAGCCCGGGACTCTTCTGGCCCAACTCTTTTGCTCCGGGGTCTTCTTTTGGTCCATAAAAAATCGTCAAAAATTGGCACATCAATTGGACTCCATTTGGTATTCCTTTTCTGTAGAACTCAAAAACAAGGAAAAACATAAAGTGGCACTGGGCTCTAGGTTAATAGGTTAGTCCCAAAAATCGTACTCCCTCCGTTCCAAAATACTTGACTTCCATTTGTCCAAAAATGAATGTACCTATATACTAAAACATGTCTAGATACATTTTTATTTTGACAAATGGAAGGCATGTATTATGGAACGGAGGGAGTATAAAATAGCATATAAATGCATATCAAACATCCTAGAAGGATAGTATAATAGCATGAATACTTCATAAATTATAGATACGTTGGAGACGTATCATACAACGGCGACGAGGTCGAGGCAGTGAAGCTCTTCCTCACCGGCGACGATGAAGTAGCGGCGGCGCTAGGGTTTGAGATGCTCGAGCGGGAGAGAGATCGGGCGGAGTAAAAGTGAAGTGAGGAAGGGGAGGGATATATATAGCCGCGGTGAAAAACTGTTCGCCCGAAGAAATTGGACGAACGTGCCCCTGACCCTTCTCATTCGCTTGACATGTGTCACCCACGTACTGAGAGGTGGCGATCGTGTGAGATCGTGGGTGAATAGATAAGTACTTTCATGGGATGCGGAACGGTTTGAGCGGTAAAGCCGAAAATTTAGATAAGATAAGTTAAAAGTTCCGTTCGCAGATTCTTCAGCTGACAAGGACACAATGAAGATTTTGAACGAGTTTCAAATAGAACGCACATGAAGAATTTGTGAATAGATTGGGTTGAGTTTAGCATAGAGGGGGAAGGGTCCGATCACATTCACTTAGCAGAAATAGCAACTTGAAGAAATAGCAATAAGTGAATGCTGTAGAGGACATAAACTCATATATATATATACATACATACATATATATATATATATATATAGCCAATGAAGAAAAACGACGGAAACAGTGAAGACAATGCAAAGTTGAAGAAAATTGAACAACTGAGGAATTTCAAAAGGAGGAAAAACTTAAATTGAAGATTTTCAACTTTTGGTGGTGGCGTGACCAACCATATAAGAATGATGATTTCAGACACCGCGTACAATTGTCGTAGGGCTCTGAGAATCAAATTCTTTGTTAATTTCTTCACACTTAGAGTGTTAGTCTTCATTGATTGAAGAAAACGTTTCTTCATGTGTTGCACATCTAAGTCATCAATTTTGCATAAGTGTTAGGATGAGTGTCCTTTTCAAAGAACATTCGAAGATTCTAAGATATTTAGCTCACACCGCAACTTGCTAAATCTCTTCTCATCCAAGGGCTTTGTGAAGATATCGGCTAGCTGTTCTTCAGTCTTCACATGCTCAATAGAAATGTCTCCCTTCAACACATGATCACGAAGAAAATGATGACGAATCTGAATGTGCTTTGTCTTCGAGTGCTGAACTGGATTGTGAGCAATCTTGATTGCACTCTCATTGTCACAGTAGAGAGGCACATTTTTCACGTTGACGCCGTAGTCCTTGAGAGTTTGCTTCATCCATAGCAATTGAGCACAACAAGAACCAGCAGCAATGTACTCAGCTTCAGCAGTAGACAGTGATACGCAGTTCTGTTTCTTCGAGGACCAACAGACCAAAGATCGTCCGAGGAAATGGCATGTGCCTGATGTTGACTTGCGGTCCACACGATCACCAGCATAGTCAGAGTCTGAATATCCAATGAGATCAAAAGCCGAGCCCTTGGGATACCATAATCCAAGTGTTGGTGTGTGAGCTAGATATCGAAGAATATGCTTCACAGCCTTATGGTGTGATTCCTTCGGTGTAGCTTGAAATCGGGCACACATGCAAACACTAAGCATAATGTCTGGCCTAGATGCACATAAATACAATAAAGAGCCAATCATGGAGCGGTATACCTTTTGATCGAAGTCCATACCATTTTCATCAGTGCATAGATGGCCATTTGTGGGCATTGGAATTTTGACCCCTTTGCAATCTTGCATGCCGAATTTCCTCAGTACATCCTTGAGGTATTTCTCCTGAGATATGAATATGCCATTGCGCTGTTGACGAATTTGAAGACCTAAGAAGAATTTCAATTCTCCCATCATAGACATTTGATATTCTTCACTCATCATATAGGCAAATTCATCACGGGTTTGAAGCCTTTCTTCATGAGGAATTCCTTCAAAGTATCATACCACGCCCGAGGGGCCTGCTTGAGGCCATAGAGGGCCTTATTGAGTCTGAAGACTTTGTCAGGATGCTTTGGATCTTCAAAACCTGGGGGTTGAGCAACATATACTTCTTCCTTAAGCTTACCATTGAGGAATGCACTTTTCACATCCATTTGATATAAAGTGATATCATGATGGTTAGCATAAGCAAGTAATATGCGAATAGCCTCAAGTCTAGCAACAGGTGCAAAAGTTTCATCGAAATCAATTCCTTCAACCTGTGTGTAGCCTTGAGCTACAAGCCGTGCCTTATTCCTCACCACAAGGCCATTTTCATCTTGCTTGTTGCGGTAGATCCACTTTGTGCCAATGATATTGTGCTTGCGAGGATCTGGACGTTTGACCAGTTCTCAGACGTTGTTGAGCTCGAACTGATGCAATTCTTCTTGCATAGCTTGAATCCACTCAGGCTCCAGAAATGCTTCATCTACCTTAGTGGGCTCTGTGATAGACACGAAAGCAAAGTGCCCACAAAAGTTAGATAAATGTGAAGCTTTTGAGCGTGTGAGAGGACCTGCTGCTTCAATGTCATCGATGATTCTCTCAATTTGCACTTCATTTGCAACGTGAGGATGAGCTGGTTGTCGTCGAGGAATTTGATCAGCATTTTCTTTAGCACCATTTTCTTCAGGTGCATCAGCTCGACGTTCTTCACGTTCTAGAATGAATTCTTCAGCAGATTCTTCGGTTGGAATGACATCCTCAGTAGCCTTGAACTTGATAGATTCCTCAGGTGCTGTTCATCCATCACAGAAGGTAGGTGCTCTCTTTGCGAGCCATTAGTTTCATCAAACCGCACATCTATAGTTTCAACAACTTTGTGGTGAACGTTGTTGAAGACTCTGTAGGTGTGCGAGTCCTTCCATAACCAAGCATAAAACCTTCATGTGCTTTCGGTGCAAATTTAGAGTTGTGATGAGGATCTCTAATCCAACATTTAGCACCGAAGACTTTGAAATAACTCACATTGGGTTTCTTGTCAGTGAGGAGTTCATAAGCAGTCTTCTTGAATAATTTGTGAAGATATACCCTGTTGATGATGTGGCAAGCAGTATCAATTGCCTCAATCCAGAAACGACGAGGCATCATGTATTCATCAAGCATAGTGCGAGCCATCTCAACAAGAGTCCTGTTCTTGCGCTCCACGACGCCATTCTGCTGAGGAGTATAAGGAGTAGATAACTCATGAGTAATACCAAGTTCATCAAGATAGTCATCAAGACCAGAATTCTTGAACTCAGTTCCATTATCACTTCTGATGTGCTTGATCTTCACACCAAAGTTGGTTGAAGCCCTCGAGGAAAATCGTTTGAAGACTTCCTGCACCTCATGTTTGTAAGTGACAATATGTACCCATGTGTAACGAGAGTAATCATCAACAATAACAAAGCCATATAGAGATGCATCATTTGTAACTGCAGAATAATGGTTAGGACCAAAGAGATCCATATGAAGCAATTCAAATGGTCGAGTGGTAGTCATGATTGTCTTCGCTGGATGTTTGGCCTTGGTCATCTTTACAACTTCACAGGCTCCGCATAAGTGATCCTTGAGGAATTTGACATTCTCAATGCCAATGGCATGCTTCTTCTTCGCAAGCGTGTGCAAATTCCTCATGCCTGCATGACCAAGTTGTAGAGAAATCAACAATATACAAGTCTCCTCTCCTAAAGCCTTCGAAGACTTTGAAATGATCAGCTTCCATGATCACAACACAACAATACTTGCCAAAGACAACAACCATATCAAGATCACAAAGCATTGAGACAGACATGAGATTGTATCCTAAAGACTTGACAAGCATGACTTTGTCCATGTGTCGATCCTTTGAGATCGCAACCTTACCTAGACCCAATACCTGACTTTTGCCTTTGTCAGCGAAGATGATATGCTTCAGATGCGATGGAGATAAGGGAGCATCCATCAATAGATTCTTGTCACCAGTCATGTGATTTGTACATCCACTATCAAGGACCCACTCATTGGCTTTGGGTTGATCATCCTGCAGATGAATTAGTGCAACTTACGAACTCATATACTTCATCAGTGAAGAATATGACATCAATTTCATCAGATCAAGTAATAGAACAGATAAAGCAATATGAGGACGTGAGAAATGAAAGTTCATTTCTTCATGATTAGCCTGCGTCCTTTCAGGCAATTTCAGGTCTCCAGCAAATTCTTCAGACATTTTAGCACGTCTGGAGACCTGACCCTGCATAAGAGATTAGTTCTTTATCTTCACCACCCACATCTGAAGGGGTGGCAGAGAGTTCATCACTCTGCGAGCTCCATACGAGAAAGGTGGCATAGAAGCCAGTCCACTTCGTTTCACATAAGAGGAGTTAGGGTAAGCATATGAATAAGCAGAGAAATTCTTCAAGGACTTATGAACATAATGATTAGAGGAATAATGCTCATATTCATAGCCCTTAGCTCTTCCCTGCGAAATAGAGGTGTTAGCACGATGATGATCATATGAGGACTTTGATCCTTTTAAGGAATTTGATCCACGTGAAGAATTTGGTCCATATGAAGAATTTGATCTGGGGTTCCTATTCTTCACAGGTGGTGTCATGAGGACATTCACCTGAAGACTTTCAAGGCACCTTTTGGGAACCCAGATTTTCTTCACTGGGGAACCGTTCCTGCAGTTAGTGCCAACATATCTAGCAAATACTTCACCATTCTGATTTTTGAACAGTTTATAGTTGGAGTCAAATGACTCATCAGCAGAATGAGGAGATTCACATGTGAAGCCAGATAGATTAGATGGATCAACTGGAGGTCCCTTTGCAGCAACCCATGAGGTTTTGGGGTACTGCTCAGGCTTCCAATATGTTCCATCAGCATTGAGTTTCCTCTCGAAGGCAAGACCCTCTTTCCTAGGATTCCTGTTGAGGATCTGCTTTTTAAGCACATCACAAAGAGTCTGATGCCCTTTGAGGCTTTTGTACATGCCTGTCATGTACAATTCCTTCAGCCTTGCATCATCAGTGATACTAGCAATGTCCTCAGGTGAGGAATTAGTGATAGCAGAGACAGGTGAAGAATTTGTAGCATTTGAAGCATTTGAACATTCAGGTGAAGAATTAGCAGATTCACGTTCAATGCACTTCAAACATGGAGGAACAAATTCTTCCTAAGAAGCGCTGATTTGTTGAGCAAGTAATGAATCGCGCTCCTTCTGAAGATCTTCATAACTCACTCTTAGCTTTTCAAGATCTTGCTTTATTTGAAGAAATTCATAAGAAAGATTCTCATGATCAGATAAGAGAGTGTTATGATGACCTTAAAGGGTGTCAAACCTAGTCTGAAGTCTCTGAAGACTCTCAGCCAAAGCTTTCGACTGATCCATTTCTTCACCCAACATATCATTGTTGGGGAACATAGTAATTTCAAAAAAAATCCTACGCACACGCAAGATCATGGTGATGCATAGCAACGAGAGGGGAGAGTGTTGTCCACGTACCCTCGTAGACCGAAAGCGGAAGCGTTAACACAACGCGGTTGATGTAGTCGTACGTCTTCACGATCCGACCGATCAAGTACCGAACGTACGACACCTCCGAGTTCAGCACACGTTCAGCTCGATGACGTCCCTCGAACTCCAATCCAGCCGGGTGTTGAGAGAGAGTTTCGTCAGCGCGACGGCGTGGTGACGATGATGATGTTCTACCGACGCAGGGCTTCGCCTAAGCACCGCTACGATATTATCGAGGTGTAATATGGTGGAGAGGGGCACCGCACACGGCTAAGAGATCAATGATCAATTGTTGAGTCTATGGGGTTCCCCCTGCCCCCGTATATAAAGGATCAAAGGGGGGAGGTGCGGCCAGGGAGTAGGACTCCCCCCTTTTCCTAGTTGGATTAGGACTTGGGAGGGGGGAAATAGGAGAGGGAGAAGAAGGAAGGGGGGCGCCGCCCCCTTCTCCTTGTCCTATTCGGACTAGGGGGAGGGGCGCGCGGCCCAGACCTAGCCGCCTCTCCTCTCTTCCACCTAGGCCCACTAAGGCCCATTATGTTGCCGGGGGGTTCCGGTAACCTCCCGGTACTCCGGTAAAATCCCGATTTCACCCGGAACACTTCCGATATCCAAACATAGGCTTCCAATATATCAATCTTTATGTCTCGACCATTTCGAGACTCCTCGTCATGTCCGTGATCACATCCGGGACTCCGAACAACCTTCGGTACATCAAAACATATAAACTCATAATATAACTGTCATCGAAACGTTAAGCGTGCGGACCCTACGGGTTCGAGAACTATGTAGACATGACCGAGACACGTCTCCGGTCAATAACCAATAGCGGAACCTGGATGCTCATATTGGCTCCCACATATTCTACAAATATCTTTATCGGTCAGACCACGTAACAACATACGTTGTTCCCTTTGTCATCGGTATGTTACTTGCCCGAGATTTGATCGTCGGTATCTCAATACCTAGTTCAATCTCGTTACCGGCAAGTCTCTTTACTCGTTCCGTAATACATCATCTCGCAACAAACTCATTAGTTGCAATGCTTGCAAGGCTTAAGTGATGTGCATTACCGAGAGGGCCTAGAGATACTTCTCCGACAATCGGAGTGACAAATCCTAATCTCGAAATACGCCAACCCAACAAGTACCTTCGGAGACACCTGTAGAGCACCTTTATAATACATAGAAATTGCTTTCCACACATCCAAATGGATTTGTATTATTTTAGTACTGTGAAAATGTTGATATTTTTTTTATAAAGTGGGTCAAAGAAAACTTCACAAAGTTTAACGTAAAACAAAACTGATATGCAAAGTATTTTGGAATGGAGGGAGCACACATGTAGAATACATTCATATGTACTTTTAGCTTTCTTGATTTTTTTGCAACTCTAAATTTTGATTTTCAATTTTTTTGGGGCCTCCACTACAAATGTGAGGTCATTTTTTTTACCTTGGGAAATTATGTTCTCCAAGGATGGCAAGTTTAGTTGACGAGCACGAAAAATCTGCCTCTTTATTTTTTTGTCAGAAAATTGCCGTGCTTGCAAACTAAACTTGTCATCATCATGCCAACATAAATTACCATGGAAAATGTCAGATTGACCATGCCTAAAAAGCTGACGTCAGATTTTTAGTGTTTTCCTTTTTTTAAAGGTGCTCCATGGATCCCATGATCCAAAGCACCTATTTCCTTGCCATAATGTTGAAAACCCTTATAATGTTACTCCTTTTTTAATGGATCTTACAATGCTACTCGGTCTGATCAGAAATAAGTGCCGTAATTTTAGTTCAATACCTATTTGCACCAAATTTGATAGCATCATATGAAGGGCTCAGTTCCAAGCATAGTGTGCCATAAGGTGGCCTAGTACTTTGGATAAAAGGATACACAATGCCCATTGCCAACCTTGCCCTCCGCCACTATGAGAGAATGAGCTCCAACTTATTAACGTTTGGGATTAAAAAATATATATGATCACTACTACCAAATTTTCAAAAATGTTCACAAATTTCAAAAAAATAGTCATGAATTTACGAATGTTCTTGGAGTTCAAAAGCTGTTCTAAATTTTAAAAAACTGCTCATGAATTTGAAAAGTGTTCTCAGATTTAAAAAACATTCATGAATTACAAAAAGTTTCCATTAATCAAAATATGTTAACGAATTTAAAGATGTTCCTATATTCAAAAAAATGTTTATGAATTAAAAAAAAATCCAAAATTCACAAATATTTGTGAATTCAAAAAAAGGTTCGGAATTCCAAATATGTTCATAGATTAAAAAAAGGAATTTGCATTTTTTTTAAAATATTGGTAAATTAAAAAGGATCGCCGATTCAATAAATGTTCGTGATTTTTTAAAAAATATATTGATTCTAAAATTTTCACCTAGTCAAATATTTTCCCCAAAGTTTTATAAAAGGCAATTCAAATCTATTACAGAATTTAAAATAAATCAAAATTTAAAGTAAAAAAAACGACCAAGAACACCGAAGAAAATACTTGTTCAAGGAAGATTGTAGAATCTTCCCAAAACCGGTGGGAGAAAGGCACACGAAAAGTCGCGGATATGGATCGGCCCATATCTGCGTGGGTGAAGCGCAACCCGGGTATAGGAGCGGAATTTCCTATTGGACGCTGGTTGGGTCAAAGTGTCGCCCTTTCGCACAGACCTGCGATCCAGCGATGTCACGGGCCGGCGCATTTAACGTGTTTGCAGCGTTTCCGGTTTTGGGAACCTTCTAGAGTTTCCCGGACGGGTTTTTCCGGGTTTTGGAATCTTCTAGAAGGTTCCTGAACCGGCCTTTTCTTTTTCAGTTTATTTTTCGTTTTCCTTTTTCTATTTCTCTTATTTTTCGTTTTTTCTTTTCTTTTTTCTGTTTCTTTCTTTTTCATTTTTGTTTTCCTATTTTTCTTTTCAAGTTTACTTTTCTTTTCCATTTTTTTGCAAATTTCAAATATTATTCAGCATTTCAAAAAAATGTCCCTGGTTTTCAAATTTTGTTCATAAATTCGAAAAATGTTCGTGTTTCAAAAAATGTTCGCGGTTTCAAAAAATTTGTTCCAAATTTCAAAAAATGTTCCTGTTTTTCAAATTTTGTTCACAAATTCAAAAAATGTTCCTGCTTTTCAAATTTTGTTCACAAATTCAAAAAATGTGCGTGGTTTCAAATTTTTGTTCCAAATTTCAAAAAAATCTTCCTGTCTTTCAAATTTTGTTCACAAATTCAAAAAATGTTTGGGAGTTTCAAAAAATGTTCGTGGTTTTCAAAATTTGTTCGGAATTTCAAAAATAGATAAAAAATTTGAAAATTTGTTCTCATGTTCAAAAACTTTTTGGACTTTCAAAATTTGTTCGCATTTTTCTAAAACTTTTCAGATTTTTTTTAAATCATATGTTTCAAGAAAATGTTCTAAAACTGTTTGATCTGCCGATGCATATATGTTTTAGAGTTTAGTGGTGCTTGAAAGTCAGGAATGGTCATCATGTCTAGTGGCATGCAACGACATTCACCATCGAGTGGTCGTCAGTTCGATCCCACGCGCGAGCGCTGCTGCTTTTTTGGTGATGTTTTTACGCTGCACTGTCGCGCTACAGTAATCGCGCCAGCTAGCCCCGCCAATTGGCTGGCCCAGTCGGGGGCTGTCCCCTGTGCGGCGCGTGGAAATCGGACGCAACGCGCGTCGACTAGGAGCTTCCTATGGGAGCTATATCTCGCATTAAGCGCGACAGAAGGATCTCTCGCCTTAAGAGCCCGGAGTAACGGGCCAGCCTGTTAGTGCACCTTCAAAAGAAAATAGGAAAAGAGAAGAAAAAAGGGAGATCCCAGGATTCTATACCAAGCAACCTCAATGATGTATAGCGAAGCTGGCCATTGGGCAAGTGTCAGGTTCATGTTAAAATACTAGGGTGGTGCCTACTTATACACAAAAGAGCTGGTTTTTCATTGTTTTTTCATCAGTTTTTGTTCAGTTTTTCTCCATTTTTACCGGTTTTTCTTTCTTTTCTTCTGTTTTCTCTACTACTTTTCGTGACTCTTATTGGTTTTTCTTCTTCTTTCTGTTCCTTTATTTTCCTTCGGTTTTGTTTGTCTCTTTCTCATTTTTCGATGATTTTTCTTATTTTCTCTCAGGTTCAGTTGTTTTCTACACAAATTTTTGTATATATGAAACACATTATTTCAATACATGTTTAACATTTTAAAAAAAATTAATTAAAAAGATTCAAATATGTGATTAATTTTTTTTAATACTTTGTCAACATTTTTTCCATACACACTTATTTTTTATCAAATGCTTAATTAACAATTTCTAAATACAAATTTAAATAAAATTGAACGCATGGTCAATATTTTTTATTATAAAATTTTAACATTATTTTAATGCATGGTTAATAATTTCTATATACATTACCATTTTTTCAAATACAAATTTAATAATTTTTAATACATGCTCAACATGTTCTCTGTACACATTTAACATTTTTTAAATTCTTGACTAATATTTTTGAAATACTTGTTCAACATTTTTCTCAAATGCTTGATTAACATTTTTATGGAAGATCAATTTTTTCATGATTTTTTAATACCTGATTTACATTTTTTCTATACACATTTCACATTTTTCAAATGCTTGATTCATATTTTTGAAATACTTCTTCAACATGTTTTTTCGAACGCTTGATTACATTTTTTAAATACATGACCAATTTTTTCATACACATTTAACATTTTTTATGTAGAGTGTTTTTGTAATATATATTTGAGGATATTGTACAGTATAATCAAAAGTATAAAAATGGAAACAATACATTTTAAAAAATTAAAAAAAAAAACAAGGCTGTGGCCTTGCCTGGGGGCTCCCATTCACGCGAGGGCTCCCTAGGTCTCGCTCTAAGCCACCGCATGGGACATGTGGTTAGCAAAATCAAAAAAAAGGTCTCGCTCTAAGCAAGACACAAACCAGCACCGTTCCCCTGCGCAGCGCTAAATTGGGCCGGCCCAAATAAGGTTAGAGAGCGCTAATTACGAGCTTCTCTGATGTTTTTTTTCTTCGATTAGTTTTTCAGCCGTTCAGATCGTTTTTTAATCCTGCTAAAAAATTCTTTAATTTAAAAAATGTTATTTAATTAAAAATATTCTTGAATTAAAAAATGATTATGAATTCAATAATATTTAAAATGTGTCAATGTTTTTTAGAAAAAGATCATGGGTTCGAAAAATGTTCCCGCATTACAAAAATACCTTTTTGGTAAGTTTCTAGTTGGGTCGGCCCAAATATGAGTAGCAACACTTACGGGTGCGAGTTCCATCGATATCTATTGACCTACGCATGGAATAGAAATTTCCCAGCACTACATATGCATATTATCACGGAGAGTGCGCGATCGTGCTGAGCAGTCAAGAATTTCTGTGCGGGGAGACGAGCAAACTAACATCCCCCAAATATTTTCTTGGTAAAGTAATGCACCTTGTCTCTACACGCATACCACATGTTAGCCAACCCAGCCCCACCAACCAATGATGCAAACAATACACACGTTATTGCAGCCTCAGTCATAACATCACACACAATGCTTGAGTTCAAACTATCATTGTCACTATTAAGACAGAACATTACATGATCAGTAGTTGAAATCATGATTTCGCAAAAAGAAAAGTAGTTGTTTTTAGAGGGAAAAAAAATCAGCCGTGAATAGTAGTTGAAAGTAAAATTCACAGAAGAATTTGAATCCATAGCTGGATTATCTCTTTTTTGTTCCTTTCTCAGTCTGAATAGAATTTATAGGTGGAATTTTACAAGATGGAAGGTACGTCTTGTGCCAATCTATGTTTTGAAGTAGCTTCTCACAGTTTTCTGACTGCTACCATGGCAATAGTAACAAGGCCATCCGATGGCATCACCACAGTCGTAGCCAACAACCCAGTCCGGACCACACATGTTAGCTAACCCACCCACCAATCAACTTTGCAAATAATACACGCATTACTGTAACCTCAAACATAAACATCACACTTAATGCTTGAGACTTTAAACTATCAGCATCACTATTCAACACTATTCTCCAGCAAGTACTCCTAAAATTATAAAAGCCAATATTTCAGGAGCTCTCATGCAAAAGATATATATATGTTGAGAGTTTTTTCTCACATTCACAGGAAAATAAAGAATATCTGGAGAACTACTGTCCCTGTGGAAAGAACGGAGAAGCCCCCAGGAAGATTTACTGAATCGTGGAGTTCAAAACTGCCAGGTGAATCTCTTCATCGCGACCGGTGAAAAAAAATTGCTTCTATTCCAGAGCCAAATACTGACTATCAAGGGATGATTTCTGTTTGCTCAGGTGCCCGGCACTCATGCTTCAGTGACATCGGTAGGATAGCTTCCAAGAACTCTTAGGAAGGTGGCAAACTCTTGCTGCAAAAGACAAAAACAGAGACGAATTGAGTCATCGCTCACTTAACCACCAGACCATAACGACCAGCGACTGATAAAACCACACCTTTAAGTTACTGAGAGCATTTTGTGCATTCGGATCAGCCATTGAAGCCTCGAAATCTACGTAGAAAAGGTAGTCGAAGTGCCTGGCACAACATTTTGAGAAACATTATGATATATACAATACAGTTTCCGTGCAGCTCAAACTGTGCACTGTTAAATGGAACTCGAATGAATAAATTTGTTCTTACTTCAGCGGCGTGGAGTTATCATCAGCTACACGCAGAGGCCTTTTCTTGTGTGGACGGCTTTCCATCTGCAGACCATACAAAAACCGATGCAGCACTGATCAGTTCTGCTTCAAACACGCATGAGTGTTGACGAAATACTAAGAGCATGATGTTGCTGAAGATACAATACCTTGGTGAGGTTAATTTTCCTCAGAGCAAATACTGCAAGCGCCTTGAAGAGTTGTCCAGGTCCTTCTTCCAAAGAGAACACTATGCTAGTCTGGAGACCATACAATTTGTAGAGCAACATTTCATTGGCATTTACCAGGAAAGGGGGAACAAAGAAATTGCAGGAAGAAAACGTGCAGCACATACCTTGAATGGCTTATCTGTGCGAGGGATAATGGGCTCCCGAGCCAGCATCATAAAACGGGTTACATTATCCGCATCATCCTATATAAAGAGGTGAGTTACCGTTCCATGAATAAAAAGAGAACATGATCTCTTAGAGGTTCAGAATGAACCAGTTATACCTGGATATTTTCTGCAAGAATATCCAGTCCATAAAGTTGAGCAGCCAGTGAACTGGCAACGGCAGCGGTGTCTTGGAGATTTTCTTCTGCAATTTGCTAAAAGGCGCATATTACTCTGATTAGTGACAACAGAATTAACTTGATGTTCGGAACTCCTGCTGACAAAGACAAAGAAGTGAAGAGCAATTTCGTGAACCAAACAATGCCATCAAACAGCATCCTACCTTGGCTGCACCCGCTGTATCATCAACAGCTTCTCTATGTTCAATTCCTAGCTGTGTCAGCGTTTGCTCACACTGCGCAAGAGCCTGAAAAACAATTGTGAGAAAGGGAACAGCATTTAAACAGGTGAATCAAACAGGGTTGGGGATGAACTGATAAAACAGTCCAACTCACCTGAGGGTGGCTCATGGCACTCCGCAGGTTCTCAATCTTGACGCCACGGTTGGCGAGCAGGCAATGACGAACCGCCAGCCGTACCTCGCCCACAATGTGCAGCCGGTGGCGAAGCAGGAGGTCATAGTTGCGATGTATGCTGCCGCCCAAGGAATTCTCCAGCGGCAACACCGCGCGGTCAGCCGCCCACTTCTCAACGGCCTGTTAGACGGACAAGATCATATCACTATCTGACGGTCGATGTCTGGCAGGATCAGCTAGGGGTGTTCAAATCAAAAAACGGCTCGCTGAAACCGTGCACGAAACCTGTTGTTGGTTCCTATGGTAATGATCGGTGCTAATTTTGGATTAGCAGACATCGTTGAGTGCATACTGTGATAGTTTCAGCATTGCAACACATGACACATGTCGCGAAATCGTCCCATGGATTGGAGAGGATCAGGGGGCAGTGGATTGAGGGATGGTACCTGGAAGGCGGTCTCGAAGTACTCGCAGGGCACGGTCTCGCAGCTCGGGTAGGCCTTCTTGGCGGCGGCCTCGCTGTAGGCGCCCGGGCACCCCTGAGATTGGTTGGTCAGAGTGGCGTTGCATCGCATCGTCGTCAGAATCATTCATCGCCGTCAGTGTTTTCTCAGAAGAAGAAGAGAGGAGGAGAGAAACCGGACCTGGTACGCGACCCTGAGGCCCTCCCCGCTGGCCTCCCCCATCAGATCCGCGCTCGTCAGCGGCCCTGCATTCAGAAACAAGCACGCTTATATGCACACATACAGAAGCGCAGCGAGCAACGAAGACAAACAACCATCCCGGCCTTACGAGGCAGCGCGATGGCGGAGTCGCGGGAGAAGGGCGCGGGCACGGCGGCGGGTCCGTTGTCCTCGCCGTCACCCGGTGCCGGCGGCTGCTGCGGGGAGGAGGCGGCGGAGACCGCGGAGCGGCGGGGGCGGACGGAGACGGCGTGGAAGGGCAGCCGCCGCGGACGCGCCCCCGCGGCGGGGTGGTGGGTTGGTGCGGGGATCCGGAGCGAGGAGGAGGAGGCGGCAGCCATGGTGGACTGGTGGTGCGGTACGGGGTATGGTGGTGGTGGATTGGTGGACCGAGTTGCGGAGGTTGGTGACGGCGGGCGGAGGCTTGTTAAACTTATAAACGAGGCGGGTGGAGTGGAGGGAGGGAGGGAGAGCCCACCTGCCCGCCCTTGCTGGTTTTCCGGCCCTTCCCATTGGTTGGTGTTTGGTGATTTGGGAATCACTAATTCCATTTTTGCAGCTCGATGTAAATGCAAGATCAACAAAAGATATTTGCGAGTTATGAGTATATTTAGTTGGAGTAGGTCGTACGTATGTAGTACTGTCTTGCTTGCCACGATGCTGCCGATGCACGGCCGAAACAGATGTGTTCGCATCAAATGCTGGCTCCGGCCGATGCACAGCCGACCACTCGATGCAACAGCCTACAGCAAACGATGATACAAAACTAGCTGACAAACAACACGACAAGCTGGTAAAACAAACACAGAGAGGGCCAAATGTGGGCAACCAAATTTTCATTTCGTCCTCGACAGGGAATAACAATTCAACCGGAAAGGAACTACATAACACTTAGCAGTTCAGACTACAAGAACGCCCATCACAAGATGACACGAGGCGTCGAAAGCAAAACAATGCAACACCCCATCGACCAACCCATCTAATCCAAGTCCAGACAAACACATGACATGGCCGCAGGCCAACACATCCTTATTGCTCTTCTTCTTCATGATCTTCTTCTTCTTCATTAACCTTCAGGCGCCGAGCTTGAATCAGCAGCAGCCCTCAACAGCCTCGCCAAATCTGAAAAACAATAGATAGGCATGGATTTACTCTCCCGAGGATGTTTGCACAAGCAAGGTTATCATTGCAATGGTGCATATCAAGGGCACCGATGATACTCGCATCACTTACCCCAATTCGGAGAGCTTGAGGTGTGCCTCAGCGTAGTCAGCAAAGAAAGCATCCTCATCCTGCAAAATCAATGAACATCCGGCCTCTCAGATCACACACATTACATTGGTATGGTACCCAAAGATGAACACTGTGAGAACCCATAATAGGCTACGAAGGATCGAGGATGTACCGCAGCATATTTGTCCACAAGTGGGCGGAAGGCCGGGTCAGTCAGGAGGGTCTTGTCGGTCGGCAACTGAAGAAGGCCTTCCTTCTCCCCACTAAGGAGCTCACTGTCAAGAGAAGAAATTTTTTGTTTGAGGAAACAAGAACAGCATATCAACATGGCAACAAAAAAGATAACAGAGACAGCTTCCAACTCTTGCAAACAAGCATGCATAGATTACATACGTGAAGTAAGAGTTGTCGAAGATCAAAGGGTTGGCGGTCCAGGCTCCCTCAAAGCCGGATCTCTCCTTGTGGCATCTTCCCTGCATCAGACAATTAAAGCTGCGTGAGCACAACCTTTCAATCGAGCCTACAGACAAGCATGGCCCAACATGATAATTGAGCAGTTGGACTACTAACCAGGGTGTGACCACCAGAAAGAGCAACAATGTCCTGGTCACTCAAACCCATCTGAGTGGAAAACACCTGCCTGAGGTGGTCAGAGCCTGATACAACAGTAAGTTCACCATGTCAGCCAGGTAAAATCAAATCCACCAATCCACACACCATAAATCACAGCATAAAACAAACAGACAAGCATAAACCGTTTAACCCTGACTATAGAAGCAGAGCAAAGACAGGCATGGTCCAGCATTGACAGGGTGCATCACATAGACCGAGACATAAAACTTAAGAATTCCATAGGTACACCTAAACTAAGAGAAATGTTGGAATTCTAATAGCAATATCATAACAATCAAATAATTACTCAACGAATTTAATTGTGTCCTCTTGTCAAACTAACAGTTGATAGCACTATGAATTAATAAATGCCTAAATGATGATATGCTAACACATTCCGTTGCATAACTGGTACCAAAAATAATAATAATGCAATCAGTCATGTTTATCAATATATAAGTTCTGTAGTTGTGTTGATATAGAAGATGCTGCGCGATAGTACCTTGGGTAGCATCAGGAAGACGGCCTTCTGGAGGAGGCTCGGGCTTGTCCTGCAAACAAAGTCAACCCACTATAAACATCCACAAACCATGTGCGTACACACACATACAGGGGAAAGAAAACCACTGCTATTCTATTTCCATGTAAACAGATTTTAGACAGCACTATGAGAAGACAAGGACATACACGCTCTAACTCATTCACACACAACAGGACAGGAAGCATAAACATTCATGTAGATACCCTGTTAAATATTATTCCCAATCAACAGCTATCCCATATAGATAAAAAAGCAAACCAGGATCACATAGTTCAGCCAAAGATATGAAGATAAACGGTGACCTAATATGTATAGGGAGGCAAGTTTGAGTTAAATGATGTTTTCAAAGTAGATAACTGTGGAAAGCACCTAGATTGTAGACATATGCATACCATGTTGCCTAAGAAACAATGTGAATGGACAAGAATTTCAGGCATAGAATCTAGATTGAAGATCAAATTAGCTACATAATCGTCTCAATCTAACATGGTCACACCAAAGCATAACATGGACCAGAATACCATTTCCCCTGAACTTTCGTTAGCACACCAACACATTTCTTTTTCATAGTTATGGATTAAGGATCAGACATTGAATGGAACAAAAATACACCCCACTCACGAAGCCGCAATAATTGTCTTGGATGTATACATCACAGCAATAAACAAGCCCGATATTTCACCAAATTATCATTCTATAAACAACTATTCGAGCCTGTCGTCACTATTGTCTCAAACAACTATTCCAAATACCCAACTAAACAATACTGCATCTGTCGTCACTAAAGTCAATAAAGAGAATATGAGGACAAACAATACTGAATTAAAGTCACTAAAGTCCTTAAACAATACCGCATCTGTCGTCACTAAAATCATAAACAATACCCAATTAAAACACTGCTCTTCAGTTATTTCCATGTAACAGATTTTAGACAGCCTGTGAGAATATGAGGACACACATACTTTTCATAACATTGCATAACAACAGTTGTTAATGTTTATTCGAGCTAACATCATAAAATTATGTAGAGCTAGAAGGCTAAAATAGAACAAAGAGAAATGACATCTGTAATTGTATGGCATATAAATACAATCTAGTTATAAGTTTAATTAGCTTCATACCCCTCTTAATCTACCATGGTCACATCAAAACAGCAACCCCGCACATAGATTCAATCATCAGTACTTGATCATCAGAACACCAACACATGGACTAGAATTTTATGGAATACAACGATGTTCTTTTTCGTAGTTATGGCTATATATCAAATCAGATAAGAATCAGACATTGGATGGAACAAAAACACACCCCACTCATGAAGCCGCAATAGTTGTCTTGGATGTAGCCATCACAGCAACAAACAAGCCGCATATTCGCCAAATCGCCATTCTATAAACAATTTTATCTGGACCAACTATTCCAACCACCCATCTAAACAATACCGCATCCGTCATCACTCAAGTCAATAATACACGTTGACAGGTCCACCATCCCGCACAAGGATAAGGTACAGAAATGGAGCATCATTTCAGTAAGCGCAGGTAAACTAAACAAAACAGGCTTAAACCCTGGATAAATCTTATGGCCGGTTGGGGGAGAGCAGAAATGGTTCTCACCTGTCTCCCCGGGTGGAAGGGAACCTCGGGCCCGCCGGTGACCTCGACGGCGACGACTCCAGCGAGCTGCAACACCGCAGAAACGGCAAAATCAGATCAAATCGATTCGGGAGCACGGCGATCCGGGCGGGCGAGATCGGATCGGGGGGCGGTGCGTCACCTGGTAGAAGTCGGCGTAGGAGAGGATGGGGAACTGCTCCTTGATGGGCTCGAGCAGCCTGACGGCGATGTCGAGGCCGGCGTTGGCGCCGTGCGCGAGCTCCGCGGGGCACTTCATGGTGCCGAAGGGCCCGCCGGTCTTGGTGGCCACGTCGAAGGTCCCGGCCGAGTGCCACCTGCGGAGGACAAAGAGAGCGCCGTCAGATCAGATCGGCGGGAGACGAGGGAGGGGAGGGGATCGGGCGGATCGCGGGGCGTTCTTACGCGAGGCGGAGCATAAGGGGCGCGCAGTTCTTCTCGGCGATGAAGCCGCGGAGCTTGCGCTTGGCCTTGGCGACGGCGGCCAGGTACTCGTCGCTGACCGTCGGGTAGCACTTGGCGGCCATGGCTGGAGCTCCCTCCGGCGGTGGTGGGCGGAAAATGTCAAACGCGTGCGTGTGTGTGTGGGGACGGACGGGGAGGAGGAGCGGGCTGAGGACGATGGAGGCCACTGGCCCTCTCGCGCTTATATACACGGGGCCGGAAGCTTCTGGTAGGGCGACCGCGGCCGCTGGATCTGGCGATCGTGCGGCCACGAGGGCGGACGGGTCGCACGGGCGTGCTTGGAGACTGTGGGTGACGGTTCTGCCCTCGTTTGGCCGCCGGGGGACGAGGGCGTTTGGGTAATTTGGGAGTGTGAACACGGGAGATTCCGCCGGGGAGGGGCGCCAAGTGGTGGGCCACGATTGGGCCGGCCACGTCGGTCGGTCAGTCTGTCAGAGCGCTCGGCTATTTTCGCTAGGGGAGGTGGGGAGGAGGGAGTGGACGACGACGAACCAACGACAGGCCGGCGAGCCACGGCACGGCATGCATCTGGCTGCCCCACTGGCCGTCCGGCCGATTAATCAAGGGAGCAAGTGGCTAAATCGCTAATGGATATGATTTACTAGTACTAATATAATGTTAATATATTATATTAGTGTAATCAACGATTCCCCGGCAGATTAGATCCATGGTATAATCCCCAATCTCATTCCGATCCAAAAAAATAGTTCCGGTGGTTGTCAGAATGTGAACGTGGCTTATGCCCTGCACGCGCCCCTTCAAGCCAACATCGCCCAATCAATCACACGCCCACCTTTCAAGTTTCAGCCACGAACGCGAAAGAGGACCCATCGCCATCGCGTGCCAGTCACACGCCGCCCAGTTACTACCTCGGCCACACTCACTCATCCGCATCCCACAATTCCACTAGGCAACAGCAGCAACACTACCTCCGGACAAAGCAAGTGCGCTAAGCCTAACGTGATCATTCATGTAGGATCGGGTCCGAATTAAGAATTCTTTACAGGGGCTTCTACCGGGGGGAGGAAATGGAACCAAAAAACTCGCGGACAAAACAGTGTGGTTCGTTCGTGTGGCTCTGACGATGGTCTCGCTCCCTCCCTCGCTCACTCTCACCAACAACGTATTGGTTCCCTCGCCTTGGCCTACATCTGCTCCTGGACAATGTTATACACAGATATCAAGATCTCCACGCTGATGAGGATGATGATGAGCCACTCGAGGAAGTCCGACTTCCTGTTCTGGAGGATCTCCTGGAGGAACCGGATGTTGTGCTGCGGGCAAAAAAAAAAATTTACAGGATTCTCTGTCAGAGATCTTCAGATAAGCCAACACAAAACCCACGCGCTGCTGTGCGACGGCCCTTAATTACCTCGACGAATTTCAGCTTGAAATCAAGGTTTCCGAATCTTTGGGTTAGCTCGTACTCGTCCCGGAGGAACTCCCAGATCTGAGCATAGTTTGCGTTCTTCCAAGCAATGTCTGACCTGGTGGGGCAGACAAAGTTATGTAAGTAAGCGTGCACCCCACAAATATACAAGGGTATTCTGAACTGCAAGGGGAAAACCCCTTCAGCTTTTCACGGTTTTGACTTTCAATGCGCAGATTTGCATACAGAGCAAGCACGCAATTTTTGGTGTTAAAGAAAAAAAGAGAGGGGCTCTCAGCACAACTGTACTTGCAGAGACATAAGACCAACATAGTGTATAGAATTTCTCGACTTTTTATGATATGGACTTTGTCTGCATACTTAAACAGTTGAAATGAAGAATGCCACAAAGTAAATCCAATTGAGAAAATGCAATGCTGGCATAAAACTGAGCTGATAACCACTAACAAGTACCCCCCTGTAAACTAAGAATAAGAGCGTTTAGATCACTAAAACACTAAAAACACACCTATTTCCATTCAGGAAATAAATACAATTTCTGCCATGATTCTGGCATTCCAAACGACATTTTTTTACCAAAAAGGTAATACCAGACAATCATTCATGTAGCACTTGGACTGTAATATAATATGAGATTTAAATTTGGCAATGACTATGCAACAAGCAGGTAAATGTGTGCAGATACACAAGTGTAGAGTTCATTTTAGCGACATCGAATAGTTTTATTTAACTGGGGTGAGGGTGGGGGGTGAAAAGGTGCAAGCCCTTGAAGTTCATAATTACAAGGCCAACACCTGTTCAGCTTTTCACAATTTTATAAACATTCAGAAATTACAAGGGCTACACATGTTCTCACTTTTACAAATTTCAGAATTTTTTTGCTATGCATATTTGCATAAACAGCAAAACATATTTTTTGTTATACAAGAAAAAAAAATCAGCACACCTGCACTTGCAGAGAAATAAGACTAATGGAGTAATGGATATATAAAATATTTGAAGTAACATGATGTCTCATTATACATTCATTGATGGGATCTAAAGTGATTATAAGCCACACACAAAAACACCAAAAAGATACACCTATTTCCTAGTAGCCAACAAATACTGTTTCCCATGATTTTCTGGCTTTCTGGCAAACGAGCTTTTTTAACAACAACAAAAAAATACAGCCTGACTTGGACTGTACTATGAGACTTATACGTATTTGTCAATGATTATGCAACAATGCAAGTCCGATCGTAATACATCAGCTTTTTGACATCTCTCAGCATTACACATAACTTATAGACTAGAAACAAAAGCAAAATATTTGTCTCAGATATGATCGCATAAAGCAAAAGATTTTGTGGACACAACTGTACAACACGACTGACTAGTAGATGACAAGACAAGGAATGTGAGGTGGCCAAAACACATGCAAGTAATTTGGAACGGAGCTATATTTAAGATGGGAAATAGAAGGAAAATTATGTAGCTTATTTACATTCCAGAGCTTGGAAACTATTTACCCTTTAATAAAAAAATGCACTACATAAAAGATTAGTCTAACAGTCACATCCTAACACAAATTCAGGAACGGAAACCACACATTTTGACATATAATCTAACAGTCGCATCATACTGAGCTCTCAGTATGATGCTATTCTTACCTCTCAAAAAGTCCAAGCTTAAGAATGACATCTGCCAAGTTAGAGTTAGCCTTTCCGACCAACTGGAAAAGCTTTTTCCTCTCCATAGTGAAGGTGCCAGTTTTTTCCATTCCACGGTTTATATCCGTGAACTCAGCAACCATTCCATCCACCTATCAGTGAAGATTTTTAAATAGATATTTCAAAGTTTCATAACCATGTATATGAAAATAACGAGTACATACTTGCCGGATATAATAGTCAAGAGCAATACTCTGACCAAGGACACTTCCAATTGTCCGAATACCATCAATACTCAGATCCTTAAGTATAATAAAATCAAGTCCACCCTCCATCCACTTCTCCATGGCAGGCCTCTCAACAACGGCATAATCTACAGTTTAAGGTTTCAAGGTTGAATCCTCAGAAAATACTGACGATTAGATTACTACAACAGTAATCACAATGATACATACATATCATGCAGCTGGATTTATTTAGTTTTTTGGAATGCGGCTCGTAGAGTATAGGCTATTTGCTCTTGCAAAAGACGAAATGAAAGGGCAAACCTCACCATTAATCAGCAATGAACATCCAACAAACTGTCAGACCATTTTATACGAGCTGTAAATTACAAGGTTAAAGGCTGGATAGATTATGACAAAGTAGGACAAGATTTGTACAATTGCATTAGCAGTTTCCACTAAGAGTAAATGCCATGGTCATTATAGGAGTACTGTCTGCATGTGAAAAAAGAAAACAAAGATCGAGTATTACAGAAATAGCTAGTGGTCGTCTCTACGGAGGCAACTTACAACTGCCTAAATTTTCTTGCCTGTTGTTGCTTAGTGGGGACTATGTAGACCTTAAACTGTGTTTCTACGCGTGCCTGTTAACATTGTATCACCTTTTCACATGAACAAGGATCATCACCAAATATTTATGTTGGGAGTACTAAATTTGAAACAGCTCATCATTTGACAACACAGCATTCGTATGAGGAAGAAAACAGTAACAGTTACAGATAAAGATTCAGGAAGTATACTGTATCAAATCAGATAAGTACTCTTTTCTTATATTGAGAATGAGTTTACCATCTTTTCTCATCTCTGGCAGTAATCCTGAAGCATGCCTCTCGACAATTTTTAGGTATCCATCTGCTTCATGGTCAGAAACATTGAACAGCACGATGGACCCATATTGGAAAACTACCATGTAGTGGCAATGGCTCTCATCTATGACACCAGTCTTAAAACCCTGCAAAATAGCAGGTGACAAAGCCCATTTAGTCTCTATTAGATCCCTAGGAACACACTAAAGAATGATAGACATTACTATTCTAAAAAAGTGATGGCACAATCACACAATAACCGACTATGGAGCTACAATCAGCTTGCAACAGTTTTTCATGATCTCAAAAGAATAGAAAACAGTGAACTTGTGTTGAATATTGTATGAATAAACAAGACAGCAATCACAAGTCTGAGAAGTATAAATGTGCCCTAGCAGAAATATGTACTGAGCAAAAGCATGACGACAATCAAGCTATTAGACACCCATTGCAAGTCCAAATATATTCTAAATCATCTTGTCATGCCTAAAGAATCCCACTGTTTGTCCAAATAACTAGAGAACAAAAGGAGAGTTGCGAAGGCAGTTCATCCGTTACATGTCTGCATTTAGCCAACCTGTAGGCTATATAGGTCAGAATAGTGTGGCGCTGTCTGTGTGTCACTGTGACAATGGCCAAAGGCCACTAAATAAGTCATGTATCGAGCTTTTGTCTTGGAAAACTTAAACGAGGGTTGTAGCCTTGCCGAGAGCTCATTCTTTTGCTTTTCTGTGTGTAAAACTGATACTCCTCTATTCCAAGTTATCTCGGTACAATGTGACTTGGCTTGAACAAAGGGCTGAGGGTAATCACCTTCCATGTAGGGTGTCGGGAAATGGGACTGGGAGATTTGTTTTAGCTTAACTACATTTCACATAATAAATGGCCACTGAATATAGAGATCCTAGAAAAATAAAAGTGGAAGTGAATTCCCCCTCTATTGTTTTTACAGGTACTTTTCAAGCGGTTAAGTAGCCATTTGCAAATGATGCCTATTAAAATCTTCATCCTTAGATAACAAATGTGGACTGACACACAGAATTTTGGTACAGGAAATACATTGTTTCTTAGGTTCAACAGACAAGACCACATAATGCTGGTCACATTGCGTATGAATCAAAAGGCTGTGGCGGAAATGGACAGAGAAACTGTAACTAAGTGATAAACAGGGATGTGAATAGGATTACCGCTCACCTCGGGGTCTCCCTTGACATCATAGTATCTGAGGACGACATAATTGGTGGCACGCGAAGTGGGCGGGATGACATTGAAGGAATTCTGCGACTGGAGGCTCTTGAGGTTGATGCTGCAAGAGATGACAATTGGCAAAGAGGATGATGAGCCCCAAATCCCAGCAACCGTACGGATGAGTGAGATAGGCTAGGTTGGCGACCTGGTGCAGGGGAAGTAGGCCTTGACGGGGACGAGGCGGGCCTCGTCCTCCTGCGCGTACTCGAGCAGCTGCTCCTGGTAGTAGGCGTCGTCGTCGGAGCCGAGCTCCTCGGGCGGCGGCGGGAGGGGCGCGGGCGGGAGGCCGTCATCATCGTCGTTGCCGTTGCTGCCCTGGAGGTCCTTCCCGGGGGCCGACGGGGCCGGGGAGACGGAGGCGAAGGAGCGGAGAGGCGGGAGCGAGGC
>NC_057799.1:36470041-36472844 GCF_018294505.1 Triticum aestivum | reverse complement strand
AATTGTTATTAACTGTTTCTCACCAAACATACAATAATCTCATAGAATATTTGTTGTTCAAATTCAATGATGATCCTATTGCTCTATCATAGTCATAATTTTATGAAAGAAGACCCTCAAAAATTGATGGAAGAAGTCCATTTTTTACCCCGAATTTGCCTCGATGAACAAATCCCCCCTCAAGTCGATCTTGGTAGTAACCCTTACAACGTGCTTGGCTAAAGTGAAGAAAAGTAATGGCAGAATACATATGGGAGTTTAATAAGGAATTAGGCAAGGGCTGTTGATTTGATTCCGAAACTCATGTTTGGTGCATGATGTGAATTATTATGGGGACTTTTAAGGGTGTGTTTGGTAGGGTGCATGAGGGTAAAAATTCCCAATCTGAGCCACTTTTACTTGTTTGGTAGGGTGCATGGGGTCACATGGGCTATGCTCAACTGATGCAAAAAAGGGCCCTCGGTTATGCCCATCTCATGCACCACGGAGAGGGTGCATGGAGGCAGCCATGCTGGCATCGACCCTCGTCCCCACCCACCAGACAACTTCCACATATGTTTCAAATTTTAAACATTATTCATAATTCCAATTTTGTTTAAATTTCAAAAAACTTCAAAATTTTATTTTTTTTAAATTTTCGAAAAAGTTCTGAATTTCAAAAAAATCAAAAAATGTTCAACATTTCAAAACAACTTTAATTTTTAAAAAATAAGTTTTAAAAATGTTTAGAATTTCAAAATTTGTTTAAATTTAAAAATTTCAGAAAGTCAAAATTGGTTTATTTAAAAAAGTAAAATTCATTTAAAAAATCAAAAAAGTTCAGAATTTCAAAAAATCTTTAAATTTTCAAAAAATGTTCTGAATTTTAATTTTTTTTAAAAAATTCGAAAAATGTTTAGAATTTCAAATTTTGTTTATATTCTCAATAAAAGTTCAGAATTCCAAAATATGCTTAATTTTTTCACGTTTTTTCAATTTATTTCACTATTTAAAATAATTATTCGGAATTCGAAATCGTTTAGCATGTCTAAACACATGCAGGCTGCCAAACAAAGACTCAGCTCAGCATGTTTCAGCGCATACACCGCTGCCAAACAACAGCCAATGCATGGACTCGTCATGTCTACACTCAGCATGTATGAGAGGAGAACAACTAGGTTAGGTCCATACATACTACCAAACACACCCTAAAGGAAGTAACATCACATGTGAATTAACATGGGGAGGGCAGGAAGAGATATATAGGAATTGATCCCCTTAATTCTCTTTTCCCTTCCCTCTTCAACTCCCTAGCATCCCAACCGAATAATGGATTATATGTCTCATACGCCTTAATTCCAGATTCCCTGCCACTAATTCCCCCAACCAAATAGGCTGTCAAATATTTGAAACTTGGCAAATCCCTCTTAGACGGTTTTAGTATGATTTAGGCGGTTTGGGGAGACCGCATGGCATGTTGGGTCGTTTCTCTTCATGTCCTCGATCGAATCGCTCGTATTGCACGTGATCTCTTGCACACACGCATATACAAATTGACCCCACAAGGCATTTGATGATGTTGAAGCAACCGATGACCGTCTTGTAATGCATCGACGCCCACAAGATCCATGACTTCCTTCACCGTGACATGGACTATGACAAGGAGCACAAAGTGTTCGCCAACGTACACTCCCACTCGATGGTGTGCCATGTCGAGGAGCACCTGATCACCGTGAAGGATTTCATCGACAAGAAGCCCATGAACTTCCACATAAACAAGTATGAGTATAACTCGAGTATTCATGGGCTTCGGATCTACCCGCTCCCAGTCGTTAGAGACCCTCTGGATATCACCAAATGTAGCAGCCTCAACATAGAAATAAATAATTTCAAAAAAAAAACATAGAAATAAATGACCTTTGACGGTGATGGTGATTGTTGAGACAGGGAGAGACAGACACACGCGCGCGCGCGTGCACACACACACACACAGAGAGAGAGAGAGAGAGAGAGAGAGAGTGTTTAAACCAAACGTAATCACCTAAATCATAGCAAAACCGCTCAGGGGTAGATTTTACCCGGTTTTGGAGATTTTAGTGTCAAAATCATACAAAAGCTGACTTCAGGGGAAATTTGTCCAATGATGCACAATTTAGGCTGAAAATGGACTTCTTTCCAATTTAAATGATTGTATATCAAAAGCTATGGCGATGTCATTGGGAGCTCCTGTTTTTCGCTATATTATTGGCTTATAACAAAGGATAGTTGCTAAATCACGCAAGTGGCCCATGTTTGATTAAGGAACCAAAAAAGGACTATCGTGCGTGGTTTATATAAAATTGGATATTAAAAACGGGTGCATTTGACTTTGAAAAAAATAGGTTTTTGTCTTGACGGTCTAAAAATTATTATTGAAAAAATGTTCAGAAGATAAAAAATGTGAATGATAAAACTATTCATGAATATAAAAATGTCCATGTGTTTTTAAAATATGAATTTTAAAAATGATTGTGTAGTTAAAAAGAAAAAGGAAATTCAGTCAAAAAAGAAAATAAAAATAAAAAATGGTATGAACAAAATTTTGAAATATAAAACAAATATAAAAATGGGTAGAACAGGACTATGTGCCTCCCAAGCTCCTGGGTTGGACTGGCCCATACGCGGGAGGGTGCTAATGCCTGTTGTTTGCCCACTATCCATCGCTATAGGCAAAGAATAGGAAATCTCAAATTTTTTTATTTGTTAGGGTAATAATTATATGTCAAATTTAAGAAAAGTGATCAATGAATATGTACATTTGTCAACGCATCACCCATATACCCCA
>NC_057799.1:36464958-36469769 GCF_018294505.1 Triticum aestivum | reverse complement strand
ACCATCTCCTCATTGTTATCCAACTAGGGGCGCAGATCCCCCTGCCCGAGACTTCCACTATCCTTGCTCTCCTATATATCATCTTATTCGATGCCCCATAGTCTCTCCTCCTTCTCCACCCAAAGTCATGAACACCTGCCTCGTAGTATCCTTCTCCTCCTCGTTGTCTTTCTCCTCCTTCTTATGTGGCTTGTTCTCTTTCTTCCTCCAGCAAATCGAGCATTATTTGGATCTAGATGGATTCATCAATGGTCTCGACAATGGTTTGTCATGTTAGAAAAATGACAAGGGAGCGTATGAATGAGGTCTAGGGGTTAAGTCTGGTAAAGGTTGCGGGTACCAAATGGGCGAGCATGATAGTCCGTCAAGGAATACTCCTAGGGTCTCCTCCTTCTCGGATGGTGTCGTTAGCCATGGCTGATTGGCGAAGAACACTCCAAGAAGAGCAGTGGCACATCATTTACATCAACAATGTAAGGCACTTGGGCGGAAATTGGGTGGAAATCGGCGGGATGAAAGAAGAGAGTTGGGGATTTTGCTATGGAAATAGTGCGTGCATCTACAAAAGCACGGGCTCCGTCTTGCTTTTGGGTGGGGCAGGGGTGTCTGAGTCCGACGTGTCTCGTGTCCGGACTCCCGTAAAGCCCTCCCACGTTTGGTTCCAGTTTGTGGTAAAATTATGGTTCAGACTGCTCCGCGAATGGATGGGTGTCGGTGTTGGATGGCTTCCTGGGTCCGGACAGCTGCGTCCGGATGGATACTACCGGTTTGAGGGTCGGCGCTAGAGGTGCACTTCTATACCTATTGTTTTACTAATAAAGGGTTAGTACTTCTGCCCGTCCATCACAGAGTTTTGTAGAAAACTCCCTTTATTTCCCAATAATTTACCCGCGGTCCAGCTTTAATACATATAAAACGAATTGTTCTTATCGTTTTACAGAAACCCCCTTCTTTTTCTGCTAATAAACCAGTAGTACATCTTTAAGTGAGAAAATCAATCTTTTTTATGTGTTATGGTAAACCCCCCTGCCTTTTCTGATTTTAACTCGCAGTCCATCTAGAGCAAATACTACTCTTCATAAATATCTATATCTTTTAAACCCTAACCCCAATTTTAACATGTTATATATGAAATTTGATTAGAAAAATATATAGAATCTGAATATGATGTTATTTTATATGTTAACCGTTTAAAAAATGTTATTTAGGGTGCAACCTTAATCAATGGTGCACAATCTATCATCATTCGTACCGACATTCATCCGAATTGCAAACGAACACCTCAATAAATCCAGATTAGAGATAAAAGAAACCATCAATAACCATGCATGCGTGCCTCGGCAAAACTTCGCATCGGAGAAAAATGCAGATTTCTAACCTAATGCCGACCGAGAGACGCCTCGGCAAGAACTTGTGACGCCCCGATTCAATCGTACACTAATCATACACGCAAATGTGTACGATCAAGACCAGGAACTCACGGGAAGATATCACAACACAACTCTAGACACAAATCAAAATAATACAAGCTTCATATTACAAGCCAGGGGTGATACGTCTCCAACGTATCTATAATTTTTGATTGTTCCATGCTATTATATATTCTGTTTTGGATGTTCAATGGGCTTTATTATACACTTTTATATTATTTTTGGGACTAACCTATTAACCGGAGGCCCAGCCCAAATTGTTGTTTTTTTTGCCTATTTCAGTGTTTCGAAGGAAAGGAATATCAAACGGAGTCCAAACGGAATGAAACCTTCGGGAACGTGATTTTCTGAACAAACGTGATCCAGAGGACTTGGAGTGGACGTCAAGCAACCAACGAGGAAGCCACGAGGCAGGGGGCGCGCCTACCCCCTGGGCGTGCCCTCCACCCTCGTGGGCCCCTCGTGGCTCCACCGACCTACTTCTTCCTCCTATATATACCTACGTACCCCAAAAACATCAGATACAGAGCCAAAACCCTATTTCCACCGCTGCAACCTTCTGTACCCGTGAGATCCCATCTTGGGGCCTTTTCCGGCGCTCCGCCGGAGGGGGCATTGATCACGGAGGGCTTCTACATCAACATCATAGCCTCTCCGATGATGTGTGAGTAGTTTACCTCAGACCTTCGGGTCCATAGTTATTAGCTAGATGGCTTCTTCTCTCTCTTTGGATTCAATACAAAGTTCTTCTCGATTCTCTTGGAGATCTATTTGATGTAACTCTTCTTTTTGCAGTGTTTGTCAAGATCCGATGAATTGTGGGTTTATGATCAATATTATCTATGAACAATATTTGAATCTCCTCTGAATTCTTTTATGTATGATTGGTTATCTTTGCAAGTCTCTTCGAATTATCAGTTTGGTTTGGCCTACTAGATTGATCTTTCTTGCAATGGATAGAAGTGCTTAGCTTTGGGTTCAATCTTGCGGTACTCGATCCCAGTGACAGTAGGGGAAACGACACGTATTGTATTGTTGCCATCGAGGATAAACAGATGGGGTTTATATCATATTGCATGAGTTTATCCCTCTACATCATGTCATCTTGCTTAAAGCCTTACTCCGTTCTTATGAACTTAATACTCTGGATGCATGCTGGATAGCGGTCGATGTGTGGAGTAATAGTAGTAGATGCAGACAGGAGTCGGTCTACTTGTCACGGACGTGATGCCTATATACATGATCATACCTAGATATTCTCATAACTATGCTCAATTTTATCAATTGTTCGACAGTAATTCATTTACCCACCGTAATACTTGTGCTATCTTGAGAGAAGCCACTAGTGAAACCTGTGGCCCTCGGGTCTATTCTCTATCATATTAATCTACCGTTATTCCTATTACTGTTTATTTTGCTTTCTTTACTTTTAGTCTTTATCTAAAAATACCAAAAATATTATCTTATTATCTCTATCAGATCTCACTTTTGCAAGTGGCCTTGAAGGGATTGACAACCCCTTTATCGCGTTGGTTGCAAGGTTCTTACTTGTTTGTGTAGGTACGAGCGACTTGAGCGTGGTCTCCTACTGGATTGATACCTTGGTTCTCAAAAACTGAGGGAAATACTTACACTACTTTTACTGCATCACCCTTTCCTCTTCAAGGGAAAAACCAATGCAGTGCTCAAGAGGTAGCAAGAAGGATTTCTGGCGCCGTTGCCGGGGAGTCTACGCACAAGTTAAGACATACCAAGTACCCATCACAAACTCTTATCCCTCGCATTACATAATTTGCCATTTGCCTCTCGTTTTCCTCTCCCCCAGTTCACCCTTGCCGTTTTATTCGCCTCTTTTCCCTTCGCCTCTTTTTGCTTGCCTCTGGTTACTTGTTGCCCTTATGGCCCTGCCTAGATTTGGTGATCTTCACCTTAAAAGTTTGGAAGAGATTGAAAGCAACGTCAGAAGTTTTATGACTTTACAATTTGAGCATAATAATTTCTTTAGAAACGAGCTTAAGGAACAAAAAGGCTTTATGGAGTACATGAATAAAGAACTTGATGACATGTCTAAGGAATTTTATGATTTGAAATCTCAAATTGCTCATTTTGAAAAATTAATTGCTGAAATTTCGGATAAGCAGGCCACCTTAGTTAATAAGATGGCAGCCAAGCCGGATTTTTTTATGAGAATAAAGATGAAGATCTAAAAATTATTGATATGTCTCCTATTAAATCTTTGTTTTGCAATATGAATCTTGATGGGACTGGAGATGAATCAACTTTAGTTAAAATGCGTCCCAAAAATTCGGAGTTTTTAGATCTTGATGCAAAAATTGGTAAACGTGGGATTGAAGAGGTCAAAACTTTAGATATCAATGAACCCACTATCTTGGATTTCAAGGAATTTAATTATGATAATTGCTCTTTGATAGATTGTATTTCCTTGTTGCAATCCGTGCTAAATTCTCCTAATGCTTATAGTCAAAATAAAGCCTTTACTAAACATGTCATTGATGCTTTGATGCAATCTTATGAAGAAAAACTTGAGTTGGAAGTTTCTATCCCTAGAAAACTTTATGATGAGTGGGAGCCTACTATTAAAATTAAAATTAAAGATCATGAATGCTATGCTTTGTGCGATTTGGGTGCTAGTGTTTCCACGATTCGAAAAACTTTGTGCGATTTGGTAGGTTTCCGTGAATTTGATGATTGTTCTCTAAACTTGCATCTTGCGGATTCCACTATTAAGAAACCTATGGGAAGAATTAATGATGTTCTTATTGTTGCAAATAGGAATTATGTGCCCGTTGATTTTATTGTTCCTGATATAGATTGCAATCCTTCATGTCCTATCACTGCAAAAAAAGACACATCCGTGACATTTTGGGCCGAACGAAATTTTTTTCTGTCATACATATGACACTTCTATGACGATAATTGTGACAAAACCCGGTATCATCATAGATGTGGTGGGCTCCTACTTCTATGACAAAAAATCATGACAGAAAATGGGCTTTTCGTCCTGGGCGGGCCGGAGACGCAGCTGCATGACATTCTTTGGGCCGTCCATGACGGAAAAAACCGTGGTAGAAGCGAGGGCGAGGAAAATTTCGGGGAGTTCCCGGTTACGGTGGGAGGTCGGGGGCTGAGCGATGCACATTTCTCTCGTACACGTACGCGCGTGTGTGCGAGGCGTTGGCTCTAACTGAACCCGAGCGAGGCATTAGGCTCTAACTGAACCCGAGCGATTGCACTGCAGGCTACGCGTTACTGAACCTGAGCGATCGATCGATGACTGTTAACTGAACCCGATCGAGCGATTCCTTCGCTACTGCTGCTAACTGAAGCTGATCGATGCTGCCTCTAGGATGAACAGTGAGC